>NW_017729005.1:3731940-3742217 GCF_001723915.1 Gavialis gangeticus | reverse complement strand
GGCTGGGGAGAGTGGGAGAAGGACGGTCAGCATGCCCGTGGGGGTGGGCTGACTCCTTGCCTCTGTGCACACTCCCAGGGGTTGGGGAGGCATGTGCCCCACAGATATGTGCATGGGGTGGTGGTGAGGGTGGGCTGTGGGCTCAGGGCTCCCTGCCCTGCTGCCCTCCCCCCCAAGGGCTCCGCGGTGGGACCCAGCGTGGCAGGGCAGAAGCTCCTTGCCACTGCAAGCCCTACATTGCTCTGGCAAAGTGCCCTTTGTCTGCTCAACAGCAGTGGGGGGAAGTGGCATAGAGTTATGGCCCTTGTTGCAGCTGGGTGGGCTGGGGGTACGGGGCTTGCAGCAGCAAGGAGCTTCCCCTGCTTAGCCTGACACTGCCCTGCCACTCTGGGTCCCACCTGCTGGGCTGCACAGGGCATGCGGGGAGGGCAGCAGGGTGGGGAGCTCCGAGTCTGCAACCACCAGCCTGCATTTGCCCCACCCCTCCACCCCTCAAAGGCTCTGCTTTGGCTGTGCCACTTGTGAGGAAGCGAGAGCTGGGTTCTGCACTCTGCTCTGTTGCAGGAGCCACCACCTCCTGTGGGTGGCAGTCAGGGCTTGGGCACTGCTGCGGGGGGCTGCAGGCCTGGAGCTGGGGTTCCCCTCTGGCAGGGTGAGGGAGCTGTGGGTGTGGAGTGAGGGGCCTGGTCCTGTGTCCCAGTGAACTAAGGGGACAGGGAAAATTCCAATTTTTCCATGATAAACCCCAAATCAAATACGAAAATGTATAGGTGCTTAGAATTTACTTTATTATAGTGATTGGAGCACTGGTAGGCTTCCAAATTGCTTTAAAATTGTAAATATATTGATAAAACATTTGTGTTCAATTGATACCCATATATATAGTGGTGTTTCATTTTAATAACGGATTTAGGGGTTTTAATCAGGGAATTTTGTGTGTTTTATCAGATAATTTGCATTTTTTAAACTGAGAAAACCAGGATCCCTGATGATTACCAATGAGAATCCCTTTTGTTTAGGAGAATAAGTTAAAGCCAAATGAGCTAAATCAATCCACAGTTCTTAGCCTTATTTAAGAATATAATTCACTATTGATCTGGATAAAATCTATAACTATTATGCTATTGTTAAATACTCCCTCCTTCTAACTGTACTTCATTATGTATTAGATGTCCCAGCTCATGATGCTTGTATGCACTTAACTCAGTAACATGTGGCTGCTTGTTGGACAGAATCCATTATAAGCACTGGGAACTGTATGTATTTGAGGGTATGGGTGTACAAAGAAGTTCCTGGAAAGTAAGACAGGATGTGAATTTCCCCTCAGTAAAAGTGGGGCAAGATACCTCTTGTTTACCAGAAGGTAAGATCATAAGCATGGATGGGTATTTGTCACGAAGTAGCTGACATATTGGAGGCTCTTTTATTTCCCAGTAACTTGTAAACTTGAGACTCCAAAATGTGTCAAGAAAGATGGATGAATGCCTGTCAAGCTTTTCTACAGTGCCTTGCTAAAATGTCTCAGTCCTTAGGTTTGACAGACTTCCTGAACAGGAAAGTGGTACATTCTCCTGTCTGATCTCCAGTGGAGAAATGGAGGATGGAAACAGTTTGCTGAACCATGACCAATTTCTATAGATGCATTTCAGGCAGCTGTGGTGCTCAGGGGCCCCTGTCAGGATTTTAAGATCTTGTGAAATGCAGTACAAATAGAATCCCTTATAAGAACAAATAAAATTGGGTGAGGTGCCTGCACTAAAGAACTTAAAATCTAATTTCAGTCCCATATTATACTTTTATGTCTATTAAAATAGTAGCCCTGAGAAGTGGTTTGCTCATCTGCTGAGAGTTAAACCAACTGCTGGGTTTGGTTTCAAGAATGAATTTACCCCAGGGTCAGACTTGGCAAGGTCTTTTGGGTAGTCTACCTCCTAGGAATATTTGGGCATTTTTAACTTAATTCTTAGCTATTGCAGAGGTACAAAGCATTGATGGTCCCCTTGATCTCTCCTGCTCTCTTTTTGTGGCACATGGTAGTTCTAGAAGCCTTTGACTCCTTGGTCTAAAGATCCTGTCTGTGAGGGGGTATTCTGTGCGAAGGGCCATAGTGCAGTGGTCAGCAACCTTTCAAGGCTGTGGACTGCGTTGATCCAGTTTGAGTCAGAGGCGGGCATGTGGTAGGATCCAGCTGCTGCCGCTGCTTTTTCTCATGGCAACACAGGAAAAGCGCCTGCTGATTCCTCTTTTTTTCCCCTGTTGTGGCACATCCGCAGGCCAGAACATATAGCTCTAAGGGCAGGGGTCAGCAACCTACAGCCATAGTAGATGCTTTTGTAGACCCTTTTGCAATTATCATTTTATATGTTTGCTTGTGGCTACAGGGGGATCCTGGGGGATTAGGTAGGGTCCTAATATTTTATGTGACTGTATGATGTTCAGTTGGATGTTTTTAAAGTTTCTAGACTGGTGTTTCTCAGGCTGGGGAGCATACACCCTTGTAGTGAACATACAGCATGTATGCCAAAAAAAAAAGTTGGAAGGGGAAATTATAAATGGATCAGGGTCAGCTCTCATTCTCCTGGGAGTTGGCCTCTACTGCTCTTGTTTAATTGCAGTAAGATGCTGTAGCTCTGTTCTGAGATTTAAGGTTCAGACTACTGCTGCGTGATTTAAATATTATTACAGCAATATTTAAATACAGGCCGGGGGGTTTTTTGTTTTTATTTTTTGCAAAACTCTAGTTGGTCTAATAAAAGATATCACTTCTACCACGAGTTCTGATTACAGTACCACTGTATTTTTGCTCAAGTGTTCTCTGAAGACTTGATATTCTTTGGTTTTTGTTGTTGTTTTTTCCGTGAGGGCTTCTTGTATTCCTATCTTGCAGAACTGGGACTTTTGGCTCTGCAGCTGCCTTGAGCTCAAGCTGGGTTCTCAGTTTCCAGGCTCCACCCTGTGCAGTGACTCTTCAGTCTTCCAGCACTATGGCAGGGAAACTGAGAGCCCTTCCAGGCTCCTTGGTGCGAAGTCAAGCTGGGGTGGTCAGCTCTTCATTAAAGCTTTAACAAATAGACTAACATTATAGGATTCTGGGTAGATTTTAAATGGGATAAGTCTACTGCTTTGTTTACTGACTGCTTAAACTTTGTGCAGATATAAACTGTGCGGTTAATAAATGCATAATGCATTTGGCCTGTCTTAGTCTCAGGACTCCTGCAGTGTGTGTGTATGCATGCTGAGTACATCTGAAGTTTGATATTATCTTCTAACCTGGGAAAAATGATAAGTTGTTTTACATGCATAAAGAACTGAAAAGCTTAATGTGTAAGTAGACAAAACAGGGTGTATGGTGAAAAGGAGGCAGGGAAGTGATGTGCCCAGCAAATCAATAGCAGAACCAGAAAGAAGAAATCAAATTAGATTGTAAAATAGTCTAACAGAACTATATTATATTCCTTTAGATTCTGAAAGGAGACTGCCTATTTGGAAAAACTACAATATATATACAGTGAATCACTACACGATTGCCATCTTTGTTCTCCAAAACCCATATAGGTTACAGGATCTGACAGGATTTTGATTGAAAACAACTTAAAAGTTATTTTTTTCCTACTGCTTCCATAAGTCTTTTGAATGTAGAGCTCATTCTTTTTTTTTTCCTTTTTTTCTTTTTTCCACCCCAAAACTTTTCACTTCCCAAATATTTGTCCATATTAGTCATTTTTTTTCTTATGTAGAGCAACATACATGAATCTGCTTTTAGGAATCCTCATCTCAGTGACAAACGCCCTAGCAGTTGTATTCAAGTGTATATTTCATTAGGAAGCACTTTTTCCCATTAAAAATATATTTTTGCTATCTAATTCAGGTGTATTTTAATTGACAAGCTCAATCTTTTGCTCTTCCATTCAGTTGTTTGTGACATACACTTCTTTTGTTTAGTGTGAAAGATATGTGCTCTGGCAGAAGAGGGCATTTTGAACACTTTTTCAAAATGGATAACAGTGATATAGCTCAGCAAAGAGCTATATCTATGTAGTTGTTGAGTGGGTTAATTTTCTCCATGTCCTTTCTAGATACAGCACTTACTAAACTCTTCGCTCTACCATATTATGCAAAGCCTCACTTAATTGAAGTTGTACTAATAATAAATATGCGGTTTCTCTAGAATCTGCGTGTGTGGATATCCTCGCCAACAAGTGAGAAAATACAAAGGAATAAGTAACAGGATTCCAGTTTCTTCTGAATTCATGGTCCAAATGCTAACTGGGATTTATTATGCCTTGTAAGTTTACCATAAGCTTGTACTCTGTTTAGAAACATGATAGCTTAAGTTGCATGTGGCTATACCCTTTCAAAATTTAATTTGATTGGCAGACCTAATCAAATGTTCTGGAGTATAGATTCTTATCTTGATAGACATGCAAAATTTGTATACTATTTGCTGTGATTTAGCATACCCAGGATGGGGAAAATACCACCTGGTAAACTTAATGAGATCAGAATATCTGTGAACAGCTACTTGAAAATGGTACTTATGCAACATTTGTCTTGTATGTGTTAAATTTGAGTTGACCAATGTGTGTACAGTTTTAGAAAATTAATCTTGCATTTTTTCATTTCCCATATTACTCCTTTTCTTACCATCAGTCCTATTAGGATCTGTGTGTGGTCATGGGTAACTTGTAACTACTTTTGGAATTATTGTATTAACTCCTACAAACTTGATAATATTTGACCAATATTCAAAATGTGGCAGAGTACTGTTGAACCTATTGTGCTAAAATGCCACAACTTTATTGGATATGTACCTAAAACTAATTTGTTCAGAAGTATAAGTGGTTGAATATAAGCACGTTTATTTTGAGTCTGCGGTTTGTTTATTTATTTTTTATAAAATTAAAAAGTCTATAAGAATTGTGCTTTGTTATACTACTTGTCTTTATAAACAGTAAAGTTAGGGATTCATCAGAACTGATTTCTGAGGGAAGTGTACTAAATGTTTGAAAACAATATAATCAATAGAAAACTATACCCTACTGGAGATAATCTAACAAGTTTGCAGTCTTTAGGAAAAATAAATTCATATGGTGTGTGTGTGTGTGTGTGTTGTTTTTTTAGTTATAATGGAGAATGGGATCTGGCTCGTAAAGCTATGGATGATGTTTTGTATAGAGCCCAGCTGGAATTGTATCCAGAACCACTTCTGGTAAGTACCTGCCGGCTCCTCCCCTCAACTCCCCTGTAAAATTTTTAATTCAGAGCTGTTACACTCTAAGTCATCCTGATTATGCTTATGATTTAGCACTACAGCAGAGAATTATAAGCTTATAAAACATCACTTACACTGCCTATACTAAAGGTGTTTGGAAGCTTGTTCTTCGTGTGTGCATTTAACCATTATAAATAAAGCTTACAGCTTTCAGAAGTTAGCACAAAAACACCCTGAAGAATATTTTTAGTTTCCATTTGAAAAGATGGCTATTTATTGTCACAACAGTTACTTAAGGCATTGTGATGATACTTTTCAAATTTCACTGAATTTACATCACCTAAAGTAGGTATAATTGCAGCAGTTTTCTCTCTTCAGAACTTTGAACAATACAGTCACATGAACTCAAATTGCACACAGTTTTCCAAGAGTAGTAGAATACTTTAGGACCATTTACAATAAGTTACTTCTATTAGAATTCAAATCTTAATGTTAAGAACTTCACCCACATTCTTCCTCTCTAGGTTGCTAATGCAATAAAGGCTTCACTGCCTCAAGGTGCCATGAAATCTAGTAAAGAAGGTACTAGGTGCATTCAGGTTGAAATTACACCTACTTCATCTAGAATATCAAGAAATGCTGTGACTAGCATGTCTATCCGGGGGCATAGATGGAAAAGACATGGTAAGAAACATTGTTTGCCTTTAACTTTGAACTTGTATTAGGGCTGCATTTATCATTTAAAATAGCCTTAATTTTTAAAGCAGCACAGGGAATTTAGATACTACTATTTTTTGTTTAATCATTATAAGAAAGAGTCTCTTAAGTCACAGTTGTTTCTTTCTCTTAAGAGAAGTACTGGCATTATTAATACAGGTCCAAGGGGATTTGCTGGAAACTTAATTAGGTAGTGAATGTTGTACACTTGGATATCTGAATCATTATCCATTCTCTTTTGCTGCCTTGAATCTGGCTACCACCAGTTAACTATACCTGTTTTTTCCTGACTCAGTGGTTTTCAAACTGTTCCATGGAACCCTGGGGTTCTGCTATAGATCATCTCTGTAAATTGTGCTGGAAGTGCCCCCCACAGCAGCTCCTTTAATGTTTTTCATTTCACCACTTAACCCCTTGTTCTTGATTGGCAGAGGTGTCCCATGCCTGGGCCATTTGCCAATGATCACCGGGGAAGTGAAAACCACAGCACATTTAAAACCGCGGTTTTTGCTTCCCTGGTGGCCAATGGTGAACAGCCCAGCTGGTGGGGCCCCTCCAGGGCAGCAAGCAATGAAATGAAAAACATTAAAGGAGCTGCTACGGTGGGCACTTCTGGTGTGATTTATGGAGATCCTAGTGATCGGGGGTTTCGCAAAGAGATTGGAAGTAATGACAGAACAGTCCAGGAGGCAGTGTGCTGCCATTGTTGGGCTGGGTCACCTGGCTCCACAGTGGGGGTAGAGGTTTTGTGGCAGATGTCATGAAAAATTTCTGTCTGTGACTTTAGGAAGTTTGAAAACCACTGTCCTAACTGTGGATGAACATATTTGATGAAGTTCTGGTGAAATTTTACAATTCTGTTTCCAAGTGCTCATGTTTTAAACTGAAAAATGGGATTGTATAAAACTCTTGAATCTGATAGACTGGTTACATACAAGCTCTTTATAGATGCAGCTGTTAAACATCTGTGAAGTTCCACATGTGTCCAGTATAAAGTGGTTACACTTGCACTGACCTAAGTAATTTCTGGTAGATAATGTATTTCTGCAGAATCTTAGGTAGATGCTCTAAGGGTAGAGCAGGAGAAGGTTCATGTTATGATTGTATTAATTGCCGTGGATAGAATGAAAGAAATAGTAAAAAAAAAAAAAAAGGTCACTGACCTGAAGTAGTCTTCCAGAAACCTGGACACTTAATGAACAGCTGCAGAACCAGAAGCTTTAATCCACACTCCATCCTCTGCCTGCTCCATTCTGAGGAGGAAGAGAAAATGGACCAGAGATCAGAATTGCTATATTGATTGGATTGTCCTTGCCTTGGGTCTGAATAGGGTTGAAGTTCACCAAGTTACATTTTTTTAATTATAATTGACATTTTCACTTGTATATGATGTGCTCAGTGTTGGTCTTACCATGGATATAATCATGAGCTGTTTAACTAGCAATAAAATTATGACCATTAAAAACAAACAAACAAACTGTAGGACTTGGATAAAAAAAAACCTTGTCTCTCTTGCTGCTGGTTTTTTTTTTTTTTTTTAATCTACAAAACACTTGCTAATGGCTATGAGTAAGTAGAGTAATGTAAATTTGAACTAATACCTATATTAAGGTCTCAATGAAAAATATTTAAAAAAAAGCAAAGCATGTTTGTCAAAAAGGGCTGTTTATAGTCAAAACACAGTCAGAGGATAGACTAGCAGTTTTTTTTCTCCTCTGAGTCCCAATAGCCATTGCTCACTCAGTAGGAATGGCTTTGGTATTAATTCAGATTTGATGATGCAGCTGAATATAGACCAGAGGGCCTGGATCTGTTATCTCCTTCAAAAGGACTGAAGACAAATGATTGTAGATTTAATGTGGGTTTCTGTCACTATGGGTAATATAGAATAAATATATGGACTATAGGACCAATGTTGGGTCTTCATGCAGTTCTTATCTTTGCTGAAGTGTCAGCACCTTTAAAGATTGCAGTCTGTATGGAAATCATGCTTTGATATTGCCTTCTTTCAGGGGTCATGCTTGATGCAGATGGTGAAGTTCAAGAGACAATGGGTGGGACATATGTGTGCTGCAGCAGATAACAGTAAGGCAAGAGGTGTTTGGTAGTGTCAGATTTCAGTAAAAGCTAGAAAAAACTATTTTCTTATGACTCGATGGTTCAGGGAAGCATAATTTTAACCTCCATGCTAGTTGATTGGTGTATTCAAAACAAGGTATGATAGCTTTTGTGGGGAGAGGGAAATAAGATGGACACAAGGATTTGTGGTGATGGTGGTAGGGTTTGGGGGTTTTTCCCTTTTACAGGTGGGGGGCCAGGAACACTTGTCAAAGTAACATTTGATTCAGTGAGGAGACTTCAATTTGGGACTCCATGGGTGCTGGCAACCAGGGGGAAGAGGTTTAGTAAGGGGTGAAAACAACATTTCAAATGAGACCTTTTGCACCCAAAAATGCTTTTTGGGGGCTGTCTGCGTGGGAGGAGAGGTACATTTGGATGGCTAGATGTTTCTTTGTTCCATATGCCAAAAGTGAGCCTACATTGTGTTGTCAATCAGTGTGTTTTGGTGGGGGTTTTTAATGGCATGGGCTCTATAGATTAAACCAACCTCTCTTCAAAAATCTTATTTTTTAAATTCTATCAAAAAACTTGACTATTGTTGTCAATAGCAGCTCCCTTTTCAACCATCTCTCTGTCTATGTAGCAAGTTTCCCCCTCACTGTGAATTTTTGTAAACATTCCCTGAGAGACAGTCATGGAGGCAAGGTGCCATAACTCAGCAGAGAACTTGAGTAGCATTGAAAAGAACCAGATGCTGCAGACAGGGAAGAAGGAAATGAGTAAGTTCTTTAAGGAGTTGTGTAGAGTAGGGATCTGTAACCTATGGCCCACAGACTGGATCTGGCCTGCAGAACCTTTAGATCTTATCTGCGGATGTGGGGCTTTTGCACCATTCAGCAGCTGGGGGGAAAAGCGGGGAGGAAAGGGGGTTGTGGTTGCAAGTGCTTTCCCTGCCCCATTATGGGGACAAGTGCAGTAGGGTCCTAGCTCCCCCCTACCCTTTCATCTCTAATCTGGGGTGGGTCATTTCAGCCTGCAGCTGAAAAGGGTGTAGTGTAGTTTGAATTAGGATGGCCATTTGACTTGGTAGAGAAAATTGAAAAATTTGGGAACATTTGCCATCTGTTTATGCCTCTTGCTTAAGTGTAGAAAAAAAGGAGTTATGAGATTTTAGCAATAACGCAGGCCAAAGAACTTAATAAAGTGTTACATCTGTCCACTGGTAATTAGACAGGGATCAAATGCACTTGAAACAGACCAACATTTGGTCACAAATGACTTGGTTTCCCTGCAGATGATAAACATTAAAGCAAATGGATTAGTTCCACTGTTGGTCTTCAGTATTTATACTTAAGTGCAAGTTTGTAATAATAGTTCTAGCTCCGTCCACAAATAGAAAAAAGAAGGAAAATTCTATACTGGTTGTAAACTTTCTGAGTTTTTTAATTAAAGAAATAGGTATAGACCTAAAGAAAGAAATTAAAATAAATGTTATACTAATGAAGTGTTGCCAGAACTTTTATATCTCACCTACAGAAGTGAATCTATTTTATGTAGAAACATCAATTGAAAGGTATCCTTTGTGTTATGAGACCCGATGTATATTTACATAAATGACTGAATAAAAACAAGCAAGTAGATGTTTGTGGAGCACCCAGCAAAAAAGATGACCTTTGAGCGGAGAAAAAATAATGCTATTCTTGGAATACTAAGCATTATAGCATGAAATAGGAATGGAAAAGTTTTTAGGGCCAAATTAATCTTTTGAATCTTGTGAAGTGGGGGGGGTATTTTCTCAGGATTTTTAGCATTTCTAAATACCACCATTCAGCTTTACAAATAACCTATAATGATAACCTTTTGTGGGAAACAGTTGTGTATTATTACATTTGTGATAGCATAAGTTAATAGACAATTTTGCTTGTAAAGAACTCAAGATTCTACATGCTGCACAGTTTAGCACCTACTTGATTGCAAGACTGGCTAACAATAGTTGGGTAGTTCGCTGACTTACTGTATGTACTGGAATCTAAGATGACCTTGAATTTAAGATGATCTTCCAATAATTAGATTTTATACGTAGATTTTTTAAATATAATTTTTCCATCTATAGAATCTAATTATTGGAGGGTCATCTTTAATTCATGCCCCCACTGCTGCAGGGGGCAGGTGACTTGGGGAGGTTAAGCAGCTTGCCCTTCTGCCATATCTGCCTCCTGCCTGCTCCCTCTCACAGCTGCAGGCCACCCCCCGTTCCCTGCTGCTCACCCTTAACCCCCCCGCCTTC
>NW_017729005.1:3726295-3726940 GCF_001723915.1 Gavialis gangeticus | reverse complement strand
GCACTGGCAGGCTTAGTTCCAGTTCTAGCCTGGGGCACTGAGTGGCCCTAGCCCGGCCCCTGTAGCAGCTATGCAGGCCATGTACAGCTCCAGTGGGGCCAGGCTCAGTGCCCCAGGCTGCAGTGTGGATGGCACATGCTGGGACAGAGTAAGGGTAAGCAGGGGAGGGAGAGGGGTGGGTGGCAGAGTGGAGTCTGTGTGAGGTGGGAGATGGGAGGGTGTGAAAGTGGTGCGGAAGGGAAGGGCTGCAGCTACAGACCTGACCCTGGGTAGGGGCTAGAGCCTGACCTGCTGTGGCCACTTGCTCCTCCCCACTGACCTTGTACTCAGTTCTAAGATGAGGAGCTTTTTTTCCCCATGTTAAGTGGGCAGGGCTCATCTTAGAATTGCGTAAACATGCTATATCTTGGGTATTGTTTACAGTACAACCCAAGTTCACAGAAGCCATGAAAACACCCAAATGATGTGTTTTTCACAGGTTTCTTGTGTGAAATGGCTGGAAATCTTAGAGTAGCAGGGTTGGAAGGGACTTTAGGAAGTCAGTTAGTCTGCCCCCCTTGCTCAAAGCTGATCAAGCCATACCAGTGAAGCATCTGTCTGCACTGCTCTTAAATACTCTGCTCTTAAAAAAAAAAAAAAAAAAAA
>NW_017729005.1:3705866-3726037 GCF_001723915.1 Gavialis gangeticus | reverse complement strand
AAAAAAAAAAAAAAAAAAATCCAAGGATAGAAATTCCACATCCTGCTCTGGGTAGCCTGCTCCATTGCTTGTCCGCCATTATAGTGAGAAAGTTCTCAATATCCAGCCTAAATTTTCCTTACTGCAATTTAATACCTTTGCTTCTTGTCCTGTCCTCCTATGGCAATAGTGACTAGTCTAACTCCATTCTCCATATAACCACCCTTCAGGTATTTGAAGACTGTTATCAAATCCACTCCTCAATTGTCATTTCTCCACACTAAATAATTGTGTTTCTTCTAGCCTAGCTTCACAAATCATATTTCCCAGGCTAGCACCCCTCTGCTAAGGAGGACGGCAGAAACTCCTGCAATCTATTTGAAATCTGACCACGAGTAAAATTTCTTCTTCATCTGAAATATGATGATCAATTTAACCATCAGTGAGGGGGCAAGAACATCTAAGTATGAACCTCTGGGAAAAGAGAACATTAGGGATCCCACAGTCTCCAACTGCCCTAGGCTCCAAGGACTTGAGGGGCCTGTGTATCCTTAGACTTTCCCCATGGGATTGGGACCCTCAAACCCTGGGAGCACCTGCCTGGCTTTCACCACCTAGAGATGTGCCCCAGAGAATCTTGGGGTGCTTCTCTGTAAGTAGAGAAGGTCAGGTTTCTCTGCTTATGGAGACCCACCATAGTGTCTCCAGGAGCATGTCTCTATAATCAGGGAAAGCACACATGGGTCTTGGCATGGAAGCATGGAACATGGGGAATCCCTGGTACCTCATGCCTCCATGCCGAGACCTGTGCTGACGCATGCCTCCATGTGAAGCATGGGGCACCAGAAATTTCCCAGGTCCTGTGCTGTCCTTGTGCCTCCTTGCTGGGATCTGCATTAAACTGTGCTTCACATGGAGGCACAGGTTGGTGTGGGTCCCAGCATGGAGGCATGGGGCACCTGGAATTCCCCTAGTCCTGGCAAAGAGGCTCAGGGCTGCAAGGGATGTGGTAAATCCCTGGGAAAGGGGAACATGTTGACCATTATCGGCATGGACGTGTCCCACCACAGCTGATCTGCTTTGTGTAGCAACCCTTGTTTTTACCCTAAGTCAGAGTTCTAAAGAAACATGTAAAGTCATATTTTATTTAGGGCTGTCGAACAATTAAAAAAATCACAATCTAAAAAATTAATCACAATTAATTGTGAGATTAAAAATAGTTGTGATTAATCACAATTTAAATCATACTGTTAAACAATAATAGAATCCCAATTTATTTTATCATTTAATTCTATTATTAATTTATAATTGCCAGTGCCCCATACTCTTGACTTGCAGCCCCCTGGCCCTGCCAGTGCCTCCCGCTCCTGACCCATTGCCTCCTGCTTCCCCCAGCAACATCTCATGGGGCTGCCTTGCCCCTGCAAGCATGGGCACCAGCCCCTGTGGCATTGGCTTGGCCACAGAGCTCCCCACTGCCCTCAAAGCCTCCCCCGCCCCCCCAGCCCTATTTCCTGTGTTGGAAGGGAAGGCACCTCAACCTGCCCTGCCACAGCCCCAGGGCTCAGATAGCTTCCCCCAGTCATCTGCCCCTCCGTCACAGACATACATACACCCTAGACCAGGGGTGGTCAGAATTACTGGGCTGGTAGTACTGGAGGGAGAGAAGAAAGGAAGAGGGCAGGCTCGGGATACGCTCCTCATGGGGAAAGCTGGAGTGTCAGGAGGTGTCAGGCTGCTCTGTCCCTTGGAGCCGCCTCAGGGAGAAGGGGGCGGGGCTTTGGCCAATTTCTGGAGAGCCTCAAATACCATGCCGATGAGCTGCATGTGGCTTGCAAGCCACGGTTTTGCCACCATGGCCCTAGACAGTCTCCAAGACCTGCCCTTTCCATACGCTTACCTGCATCCAGCTGCTAAATCTGCTGCCAGGATCCTGCCTGGCTGCTTGCTGACCACGTGTGTATGTGTAGCTCAACAGCAGCAAGGGGAAGGGGCTGCTTTCCATCCAGCACCAGCAGCAATTTAACATGAGTTAAAAAAATTAACGCAAAAATAAACGTGTGAATTGTGCCCATTAACAACAATTAATTAACAGCTCTAAATTTTTATTATATTTATCTTTCGGGGAGCAGGCTCTTACATTTTACCCAGAGTCTGAAAAATGCATATACTTGCATTTAAAAGGCAAATTCTTAAATAGAAATTTAAATATATGTTGTGCTTAGTTCAGCTTCTTGGGACTGAGGGTTTTGGTACATTGTCACAGTAATGACTACGCACTTAAAATGGGCTGTATGCCCATGCCTAATTACTTTGTGTATTGGAGACAGTTAAAATACACCAGTTGCTTGTTTTAGCTATAGAGGGTGCATCTGCACATGCATTTACTCCAGCCTAGATTTACTGTGCAGTAAAATGCTGCACAGTAAGGGTTTTTGGGTAGGTGTCTATACATGTGGAAATTACGGAGCAGATTTACTCCCAGTTCCCTGAAGCCCTGCAATATGCCTCTGTGGCCACCAGGGGAAGCTCTAGGCTCCCCCTGGGTGCTAGCCCAGAGGCTGGATGGGAGCACGGGCCAGGAGACAGCTGTCTTCGGGCCCCAGGGGGCTGCCTGCAGCTGGGGCAGGGAAAATGTTCCCCTGCCCTGGCAGCAGGGAGCTCCTGGCCCTGGCTTCCCAATCAGGGGCATGGGGCTTGTAAAGAGCTGCAGGGGAGGGGGAGATCCCAACCCCCTGCCCTGATCCGCAGCTGCTCCACCAGAAGATCAGGGCAGGAGGCTGGGACCTGCCCTGCACTTGCAGCTTTTTCTAAGCCCCACGCCTTGATCATCTGATCAGGGTACAGGGCTGAGGTCAGCCCCTTACTGTGTCAGTTCCCTGTCAACTCCAAGCTGTCTGGGGAAGTCTGCATGTGCAGCCGGAGGTGGCTGGGGACTGCCTGAAACGGGACAGTCCCCAGCCACCTCCAGATTGACGTGCTTCCCTGTGCAGCCTGGGACATAGCTTCTTGCCCCCAGGAGCTGCCTCCTGCTGGGGCAGGCTGAGCTACAGGAGCCTGGGCAGGGACTATCTCACACCCCCTTGTGGACAGCTGACCAGGAGGAGATTTGGCTTTCAGTCAGGTGTCTACATGAGCACTATGGTGCTGTTACTAATGCCTAGTAAATTTGCCACTTGCATTTAGAGGTAGCAAATTTACTCAGGATTAGGGAGAGTTACTGTTAAATAAGCATGTGCACCCTTAAGTGTCTCAAGTAGGCACGCCCACTGAGGAGATTCTGGAGGGGAATTTGGGGGGCTTAAGCAGGTATTTACACTGCAACAATGGACCTGTGTGCTGACTTTACGTAAGTACAGTATATAGCCATGTGCTCCTTATGCTGAAATGCAGTTTGTCTCTTTACTGGTTAAGGTTACAGTGGGCGGGTGTTGCCATCCAGTTATTACTGGCTATAGTATCAGCTTTACAGAAAGGTTCTATTACCTGCAATAATCATAGTAAGCACCCTTTGTATGTAAACTTTGTGTTTTTGCATTTAAGAAGAATATTTTTCCATTTCAAACCCTTCTTCAGCTGTTGAAATCGGACTTGGCTCTCTCTTTGCAAACCTCTTCATTGCTTGCTGGAACTCTGTCTTTGAGTGCTTCTTTTTAGTAGTGATGTTTTTCATACTCAAATTCTCCTCTCACTGCTGTAGTTACAAAATGAAGACACTTGACATGTGAAGTGGCAGCCAGCCATTGCAAATCATGCAGAACAGTGCAGGGGAAGTTGTAGGTTTGGCCTCTGATACAGACAGCTCCATGGACTTTGAAAGGCCCTGATTTTTTTTTTCTTTTTTTTTTCATGGAAAACGCAAGGGATCTCTTACTGTACAGTGTTTCTGGAAATCCTTTACCATTACAGTAAATTATTGTAATACTTAACTGCCCTAAGACATCTCTTCCAACAAATAGGATGATTCTGGGTCACAAAGATCCTGTCTTTTAACAGATGAACATTTGCCAGATATGACCTAAACTTAATCATCATGTTTAATGGCAGTTCAAATTTTGCAGCATTTGTCATCCACACTTACAGAACTCTATTAATCTTGAGGTCCTGCACTTAATCCTGAACATTTTGAAAAATCCACTTACTTAATAAAGCATTAATTTTTATATCAAGATAAATAGGATGAACATCAGAGTTTCTTCATAATTCTCAAAAGTATTATTCTACTGTGCATTTGTGTATAGAGTTTATTTTTCTTATGGTTATTTTTTATGGTATAGATGTGGCTATTCAAGTGTCAGTTTATACCTGGTGGCTTCTCTTCTCCCAGAAAGGCAATTCATGGCCTGTAGGTCCAGTTCTGAAAATGTTTTGAATTCTGAATCAAAAAGACTTAAAAATTTACTGTTTTGGAAAGCTGATGGCTCTTAAGAATTTCTTCTTTCTTCATTTGCTTTCACTTTCTCTTCTCTCTACTGCTTTCGTCTGTTTTGAGTGGGCCACTGTTTATCAGAATCTAACTTAACAATAAACTTTTAAAGGAGGAATTTATCTACCAAGTTTTCTATGCACAAACCACTCTTGGTTTTAAAAACCTTCCTGTCTCTTGTTACTCAGAAATAATGCTCCTTGCAATCTGGTTCCTCTTTTCCACAAATATGATATCTTGAACAGAGCAATTGCTATTTTCTGCTTTAATTTAAAGCATGAAGACCCATATGTTTTTGCTGTGGTTTTTACAGGTTTTTGTCTTTCTGCGGTCTCTTCTACCCTACAAACAGGCAGTTAATCCTTCCTGAAACTAAGCTGATCACTTTTGCCTTAATCAGTCTCCATTCTTCACCAGTATTTCAGTGAACTGTTTCTATGTACAGCTTTATTTCCCCTGTTCAGTTTTGCAGTGAGATAATGATTAGGTGTTTGACATGAGTCTGATGTGGAAGTAATGAGGACATTACAAATCAAGCTTGAATTTCTCTAAGCTCATGAAAGGAGGAAAGGAGCTGAGAGAGTCAACACACATTGTACATGCAGTGTTAATAGGTGGCAAGCGCTGAAACAGTTTTTATATTAAGTGTATGGAAAGATATGTACATTTGATATGCTTGAAAGATTTCGTAATAGAATGCTTTACATTTGAAAGACTGGAGAGAGAACTAGATGCTTTTAGATGGAAGTATTGCAGGTCACAACATTAAAGTTGTGGCACTTATCAATGCATACTTTTACTGAAAACAGAATCTGTGATCCTACATTGTAATGCTTTAGAATTATTTTTAAAATAGCTTTAGAAACTAAGTTTTCCTTTATTGTATCTCTTGCACAAAGACATTGTCATAATAATGAATAGTAGGAAAAAGGGCATTTGAACTCAGTTTTGAGGTCTGAAATATTTGACTTCTGTCTATTCAATAATGATGTTTCAGGATTTTAATAAGAGAATGGGGAGGAGAGACTTTAGGATGTATGAGGGCATGCAACATGGGGAAAACTTAATTTTTTTTAAAAGGACAAGTATCTCATACTCACTAATACTGCTAATTAACAAGAGGTTAATGTGCAAACATTTGGCTTAATTCATAACACTTCAGCCATCCAGTTCTGTATTTTATGTTTTTCATGTGTTTGTTTCAGACTCTTTTTTTTTTTTCCTTCTTATCCATCTCCCATTCTAGAACAACCAGAGAATGGTAATGACGCTACTGAATTGGGCAACTTTGTTATACCTGAGATTAGTGTCACAAATGTGGCTGGAGAGAGAACCGGGAATGGGGAAAAAAGCAGAGCACTAGCAGAGAATGATGTTCAGCATATACAGGGTGTGCAGGAAACAGCTACAGATCCTAGAACTGACAGCAAAGCCTTACCAGAAATCAGGAGGCAAAAATCTGTAAGAAAAATGATGGAGGATGGAATAAACTCATCTGGCAGAGTGCAGTTTTAGCTGAGCACTTTGTAACTGCACTCTCAGGTACCTTTGATTGAAAGGGTCACTGCTGCATGTTTTGGGAATTAAGGTATGCAGTTACAGTATGTGCATGTTCTAATAACCACAGATGCATGTATTACACAGAACTTCTTAAAATCTCTGCCACATACAGTGATGACATGCTTGTTGCAAGCAGATGTACGTAACATGGGGAAACTGCACTGAGACCCAGCATTGGCAAAGTGTTTATTTCCTATTCTTCAAGCTTACTAAGCACATTTTATTGGATTTGCAGGATCCACCAGTCGGGTAAATGAGGTGGGCTATTTCAAACAAATGCAAAAAATGTAGAGCACTCTAAATACTTGTTATGATCTTGGGACTTCCATACTACAGTGTGTACAGTTTCTAACCTAGTTATACCACCAGACTTATAATGCAGACAGTGACCTTTCAGTCCTAAAACCTATTCACACTTTGGTTTGATAATTATGCAGGATCTTTATTGGGCGTTCTGGGGCATTGATCATCTACCTTCCTAATTAACTTGCTTTGCTAAATATTGAGTGGAAGCACTTGCACATAATAGGATTTAGACTTTTTTTATTAGTTTGCTTTGTGGTGTCTTTCTAATCTGTTCCTAATCATTTGCATGAATAACAGGAGTGTTTTTTCCCCCCGAAATTAGTACAACCTGAGATTATATGGGCATGCATCTTGGCTTAGTAAATGTAGCTTTACTTGCTCTGATTTTAAATCGTAATGATTCATTTTCTGCACTGTAATGGGTAAGTGTCCTACTTTCTATTTTGCTCGATACTCTATTGCTTCATGGCTTCATGCTTGAAAATAAAAAAAATCTAACAGTATATATCTTTTAAATAATCAAGCCATAGTTAGAAAATGTCAAGTGTTTAATTAACTTTTTTCCTTGTTCCATTCTGCAGATAATACTGATCTAGCAATTCAAGAAGAACTGATAGAAGTATCTGAAAATGATGAAGGGTTTTACTCTAGGGCTACTTCTAGCTCAAGCCAGTCTGCCTTATCAAACAGCAACAACACCAGCAGCAAGATCCTGTTAGGGAAGAACCAGCGAAGATCTGGAGGAAGCAAAGTTGGGGGAAAAGAAAAAGAAGGTGCTGGAGAAGTGTGCAGAGAACAGTTTTCTCGCAAACAAACTCAGCGAGCCATGAGCGAAAATCTAGAGCTTCTGTCCTTAAAGAGACTGACATTAACTACTAGCCAATCGCTGCCTAAGCCTGGCAGTCATAGTTTGGCCAGAACTACTACCACAGTTTTTAGTAAATCTTTTGAGCAGGTCAGTGGTGTTGCAGTTCCAAGTAACCGTGGTAGTGGTAGTAGTGTGTCTGGTACAGAAGTAAACAGGTTTTCTGCATGTAGTCTGCAGGAAGATAAATTGATTTATGGAATAGAAAAAACAGATGTCCCCAAACAATCAAATCAGCAGCGACCTCCCAGTATCAGTATAACACTGTCAACTGATTGATGTCTGACAGACTGGTCAGTATGAAAAAGGAATTTAACAAAATCTCTAATGTTGGTCCTCTCTACCTTGTGTGCTCCCCTCTTAAATGCTAAACACCTACATTCTTTATCTTGTAAAGTTCAGCTTGAATTTGACAGTAACAAAGTCTAGATTGCAATCTTAGCTATTTTCTATTAAATTTTAAATGTTAATAGTGTAGAAATAGCTCTTTAAGTGGTTTGAGTTTTTTTTTAAGTTTACACCCCCTATAGTTGCAGTTGTTAACAAGTATCAGCAATTTCTTCTTTGCTACTCAGTTTCTTTTGGAAAGGTGGCCATCTTGGAATGAAAGTTTGGAACCACATTGTAACACTCTTGTATCATAACACCACCACAAGCCAAACCATGCCAGAGAAAGTGTTTTAGTGCGAGAGGGGTACTTTTGATGAAAGGCTATAGCCTCAACATACTGTTGCATGGAGTATGGCTGCTGTTGTAACTGTGGGCCACATTTTAAAAACTCTATTTCTGTCTTGCGCACACTGAAATCAAAATCAAAAAAATGCAAATTGGATCTTTTCACACATGATGCTTCTTTGTAAATCCCATCTTTGAAATGTGGTCTAAAAAGTCATACAATGGAAGAACAAACTTCTGGCGGACAGGAGTGTTCTGTAACCTCCAGTATTGCCATCATAAAAGTGACTTAGTAGCATAGTGAATTTCATGTTTAACTTTCAGTGACTTCCTTACAGATGTTTGATCCAAAAAAACCAAATTTGTTGTTCTGTTGCTTCAAAGTGGACTTTGAGGATAGGGCTTTTATTTTTAGCTCAAGAGTTTTTTGGGGATTTGGGGGTTTGTTTGGGTTTTTTTTAACAAATCCTTTATATAGAATTCCATCACTTTTGATGAGTGAGCTAGAGATTTCAGCTGCTTCTCTGGGTGGCAATTACAGTCTCTCACTTTTTACTATTGCCACACTTGAATTTTCCTTGATTTCTAACATCTGTGTGCAAAAAAGGTATGTTTTTTCTTGTCATTTGTGAAAGGAGCAAATTGTTCTCCCTTACCTGCCCTTCTGCTTTCTTTATGTCCTCCAGCCTAGTATGCTTTATTGCGCATCATGAAGATTAGGCACTAAGCTGCTGCTTGGCATCATTGTCATCAGACCCTTTTTTAAAATAACTTTGGAGAAAATGTGTTCATTAATAACAGTGTCAGCATTTTTACATTGATCTTGTTAGCCTTTGCTTTTAGTCAAGCAAACCAGTTAAAGGAATTAAAATGCTTAAAAGTAAGAATACTGTTAAAAGATGTGCACAAATTAAGTATCTTGCAAGCACAAAAGCAAATTTATATTGTTGCTGGTTAGAACTTTTAGGCTTCTGTGTCTCCATTATTTTGCTAGTTTAAAGTATAAAATAGCAATGTGCTTTAAGGTAACTATAGTAGTAGTGAGAGGTAATGTTAAGATAGCTTTAACAGCGCTTAATAATTACAATGTATATGCAAGTGAGGAGAAGAAAAAGCTGGCAATAATTGCTCCTTGTAGTTAGGGAGTGTTTATAGTGTAATGTTGTGGTCTTTCTCTCCTCCCACCTCCAGGTAAAATGAAGGAATAATTCATATCATTTACACTCAGCCAGATTTCTACAGTCAAGAATATAAAGGGTGCTGATATCACAGAGCAAGTTCCAAAGCATAGGAGAGTTTCCCTAGTTGACTTTTACCTTGTGATACCACTCTTTCTTGATTTGAAAACTAAAGCACAAATTTAAGCAGGCCCAAATTATACTGTCTTTCTCCTGAGCAGCTTTTACGAAGAAGAGGTGAGAGGATGTAGAGGGAGTAGTGTAGTATGAAATGTTAGTTGATCTTTGGTCATAGCACTCGGAAGCACTCAAACCACAAGTGTCTGAAGTGTAACCAGAAGCCAATCAGAGGTTTAACTAGTTAATGCCTACTGAGTTGGAATTCTACTTTTTGATCAGAAATTTCTTCCAGGCTGTTGAGAAGAAATCTTCTTGTTGGAAGTTCTAGTGACCCTTTGCTGGCTCTTATAGGTAGAACTAGCTGTCTTCATCTGATTTCCTAGCTATAGGGTAGTGTTTTGTTTCTTTTTTTAACGTTTTGCTTGAAATACCTGTTTAAGTTAACTTCGTATTTAATTTCCTAATGCCAAGAAAACTCTGTTTTATTCTGACAGTATTAAGAATTAGCTTTGAGAAGACAATGGTATTTTAAACGGTTTCTTCTTTTCTATTTTTTAGAGACTGATTTTGAATTATCTCCATAGTGAAACTTTTTGAGATTCAGTATTTATAGAAAGGCCAAAAATTATTGTACTGGGAAAACATAGTAATTTTATTGGAAAGTTTATAAATTAATAGAATTGGTTCTTGAATTGTGTCTAAAATGCCATAGGATACAAGTGGGTAACTTAATGTTTACAAAGCTGTTGACTATTATTAGCACTATGGATCAGGTGGTATTTGCTTAAAATAAAACCAGTTTATTCCTTATCTTGCACACCCAGTTGTTTTTATCTTTGGCAGTTTTATTTAATGATAGGAAGAAAAAATGTTAGAATAAAATGATAAAACCCACGTCCCTATTTACACAACTGAATTTACATCAGATTTTGCTTTTCAAGTAAGTGTGATGAAAGGAGAGGTTTAATTGATGAAAGGGCTATTGTTTCTACATGCACAAACATTGTCTTCATAAACATGTGCCCAATGCCTGCTCCAAAACAGAAATGAAATGCTAATTAGCGTCTCATATTCAGCTCCCCCTTGCTTCAAAATGGCAGAGATGATTTAACTGAAGTTTGTCAAACAAGCTTTGTTAAAGTGCCCCCACTGTCATTTTAAAGTGTGGGATGCTGAATACATGAGCCGCTGCGGGTGTCCCAAGAACTGCTCTAATTAAAGCCAGAGCGTGCGTAAAGACACCCTACAAGGCTTATTCATTTATCATGTTTTATATAACTCCAGAACCTAACACTCAATAATACTGAAAATGACCCAAGAATCTTTTATTGTTATATATGTTTAAAAATAGAACTCTCACACGGGTTGGTTTTTTATTTTTTGTTTTTAATGGAGCACAGGGAAAGTAGGAATAACTGTTCTTTAACATTGTGTATGGTTGTTCAAACATGCATTAAAACTTCTTTTGTAGGGAAGTGTTAGGCACACTAATAAGTTACAGCAAGTTCAAAGCGGGCAAGGATTTTATATATGTCAGAAGTTCCATGCTGAGTGGTCCTGTGCATGGTTTTCTTCTGGGGTAAATGGAAATGTACCTCAGTGAAATGGGGCTAAGCTACTATGGGGTTAGCTTCCATTTACTGTCAGGTAAGAGTATGCCTGGCCGTGAAGCAACAGAAACATGATAAATTGCCACTCCTTCTGATACAATAACTTGCTTGTGTTTTCTAATACGTTTAGTCTTCAAAGTAGAATTTAAGTGACAGTGGCTCCCTTTGGATTAGCAGTCTCTTGACACATTTAATTATGAAGCCATAAGCAACATTTGCTCATTTTAAATTTAGTATACATATTGCATTGAAGACAGTTGTTGAGGGGTTTTATTTGTGGGTTTTTTCCCCTGAGGGGAAGGACGGGGGCTTACCTTAGCTTTAAGGGATTACTTGGAAAACTTATTTGAGTTTTATTAGTTTTTGAATAACTGAAGCTAAAGAGAAAATGTCTAATGCCGACAGTTAAATGTAAACTCATTACATAAAAACAAAGGGAAATGTTTCCAGTGCTGGTTTAATAAAACATAAAGTATTTTATAAAAATAATGTTTTAACATAGGAAGTATTTTATTTAATTCTTTATATAGAAATCAGGTATTTGTTTTCTGGAACTTCAGGACATTTTTATGCAAAGAACATGTACTTTCTAACCATTTTGTCTTGATCTGTTTTGTGGTGTTTTTTCTGAATTAAGAAATGCTAGATTGTTGGAGATCATACAACTGAAAAGTACAGTAATATACCAGTGGATTTTTTTAGCAACCTTTCTAGATGCAAGCAGGCTCCTTCTGAGTAGTATAAAGATTTTACAAATTTTTAACTTAGGTTTGTCATATTTCTCTTGTCCAAGTTTGAGGTTTTAAATGCCGTATGTAGATGTATAATGTATTGCCTTTTGTATTTGTGTAAGTTTTTATTTCCAGAAGACTACAACAGTGAACTACATGTATATTTTTAGTAACACAAGTCTGTGGAATAACTGCATCGGTTCATAGTTGGTTCAGTCTTCACTTGAAAGCCTGGATTTAAATGATCATGCCACGCTTATGTTTTGCATAGTTTGTTGTGTGACACTTCTGTTTTGGTAATGCAACATTTCACTTTTTTTACTTAGTAAACTGTGTTTGTTTCATTCTACAGTAGAGTTTACATTCCTAAAGTATAAACCATGAATTTACATTGCTTTGTGTTTACTATTTTGGTCATTGAAATAAACTGGAATTTTTTGATGTATATTTTTCATAAATACTATAATATTTTATAATGTGTTTATCTAGTATTTCATTAACAACGCTGGTCTTGGATATAGTTAATAGACTTTTAAAACAGTGGCTTCCTTTATATAGGTAAATAGTTGATTTAAAAAATCACATTTGGACCATTTACATTGCTTCCAAGTATACTCAGTGCCCTAGACTTTTGTGCATTCATATGCTCCACTCCAAATAACCTACTTAATTGTAGGTCTGTTCTCTTAATTGCACTTTGAATGTGCAAGTGCATGTGCATGGAAGCATATTAGTACTGGCAAGTGTGTAACCTGGTCTGTGCCATGAAAGCTTAATTTTGATTTTTTTTTTAACTATCAATGCAGAGTCACTCTGCAACTATGCAGCTTTACAATATTGTTTACCTATCATATAGGCTCCTTTTGTTAGAGGTTCACTTTTAATGATTGTTTTTAGTTGACTCGGATGTGATTTACAACTTCTGTACAGCTATGGAACAAAAAGTTGTGTGCCCTTGCAACCTCCCTGGATTAGCTTGAGCAGGTACAGTCCTTGGAATGATATACAGGTATGAGTTTAATAAACTTGAATGTGTATATTACTGGAAGAGGGGACAGAGGCAGTTCCTTCCCAACTGCTGGCTTCAGGAAAAAAAAAAAGTTTTGTTTTGACTTTCCCATGCAGGATCTATAATCCTGTCCCTGTCCTTCCTTCTTTGTTACTTCCTCCATCCAAGGTCTCTGTGGAGGGATTTTTACTTTTTAGACCCAGTCATTAAAATAGTAAGATCCAGATAGCAAGGAGGTAGTCCAGTCCCAGTTAGTCAGATTCTAGTTCTTCATATGCATTTCTTGTCCATTTTTGTTATGATATAGCTGGAGAAGTAGAGAGCTAGTAGCTTGAATGGGAATGGCAATAAAACAAAATACTTAATTTAGGAGCTGGTTATGCTGTAGGGAAAAGCCCCAGCTGCAGTGATTGAGTTGGGGATGGTCTTGCTTTGAGCAGGGGGTGGACTAGGTGACCTCCTGAGGTCCCTTCTAAGCCTAATTTTCTGTGATTCTAAATGAGTGTTTAGAGAGAACACTTTTTTAAATCTTGTGCACTGCTTGTGTCTTAAATTTTGGGCACTTTATGATTTTTCTTTATATCTACCTGAAAACAGATCCCTTTTTTTTCTGCTTCACTGGGCTGGGGAAAGAATATCAAACCATCAGCCGTTACCACATCCAGTGAGAATAGTACGTATGGACTCCTACGTACGGCCTTGATCCCTCGACTGTGGAACAAAGCACCAGTTTTGCGGTTATGCTCCAAATCAAATTGAAGGGAACGAGAGCATTCAAGCTCTGATTCACAGTACAATAAATGTACCACAAACAACTTGATTTTTCTGAGTTGATTGCTAAATGTGCTTAGTTGAGTGTTGATCGTGAGTCATGTCTGTGAAGATTTTTTGCTTTTAGTCACTGGGTTTAACCAGTCTTTAATCCTACAAAAGCAAGCGAGTTTGATTTTCTTCACATTAGGCTTTCACAGATGCTTTAATTCAAATACATTTATGACAGTATTGTGCACCATTACAGGTTTATTTATTTTTTGTTGTTGTTGTTGAGATTTTGGGGAGACAGTTGCTTCCATTTTACAAGTAGCAAACTCGGATTGAAGGAGTGCGTTGTTGCTGTGGGGACTAGAATCTAGAGTTTTCTAACAACTATTAATATTTCTATAAAATATTTCCACCTTCCTTCTCCCCCTCCCCCAATCCACATGTGTGAGATTTGGCAACTATGATACAATTTTTCAAGTCCTGCTGTGGTGGTGCCTTTACTGTATTATGTATCCTTTGCAAGTACTTAATCCCTTAATGTGCACTAGACTGCCAAGCATTTCTACAGATTAATGTGTAGCTTAATGCTCCAAAACAAGACAATAAATGGATTGGAATGCAAAGTCCAATTCAAGGATAAATGCAAGTTTGTCAATCATACCTTCTCAAAAAGCAATAACCAATGTCTGAGGGCAGACTTAGATATGAAAAAATGGCTTTGCTCTTGCTGAGGAGGGATTTTGAGATAGTCCAGCAATTTTCCCTTTTTATGAAAAAGATTGAGATGTTTAGATTGGATGCCTTTCACTATAACATTTTCAAAATAGGACACAGTCTAGAAGCTAGGAAAGTAGGGATAACATTTTGTATGAAATGTCTCTGCCTCAGTTTAACATGGCCCAAGTTATTGGAGAACTTTAAATTAAGTGAAAAGTGCATGCATTTCAGTGACCACATTTTTAAGGAGATGATTGCATGGTGGGAAAGTAGGTAGGGGAATCCCCAAAAGGTCTGGTATACAACGGGTGTGTCTACACGTGCCTGTTAATGCACAGCAATGAACTCCAGAGCATATGGCTCCTGGGCACATGTCTTCACATGTGCCTTGGATTACAGCATGTTGAGCTGGGGCAGAGCAGCTATGGCTGGCAGGGGGCCTGGGGGTCAGCCTGCCAGCCTAGGGCTGCTCCCCTTGGCTCAGTGTGCTGCAGAGGGGCTGGCTGGGGCACAAAGGTGCTTCAGTGTGGGACTAGCCAGCAGGCAGCCTCTGCACTGAAGTACCGTCATGCCCCAGCCAGTTAGGGCAGCATCTACATGTGTGCTGCTGCAGAGATTTTTACTCTTCTGCAGGATAGTACTTGTATTTACTGCACAGCACCATAGTATTTATAAATTGGTTTACTCCAACTTAATAGGGATGCATGCGTAGATGGAAAGACATTTACTGTGCAGCTAATAGTCTACTGTGCAATAAATGTCTTGTGTAGATGTGCCCAAGGCTTCCCACTCCTGTACTGTATTAGTTGTGGATAATTTCCCAAAACAAGACACTTAACACCATATCTTCAATTTGCTCTGTAAGAACACCTTGACTGTCTTCTGCATTATAAATGGCAGTAGGATGTTTCCCGTAGCGTTTGGCTCTCATACGTTAAAGGTAAAACAATGAGAAAGGAAACTCCCTTTAACTCTTTCTTCCTGCTTTCAAAATAAGATAAGGAACTAAACTTTGTTAAAAAAAAATTTGGTTATGTTTTGGGGGTTTTTAAGCACTTTTACCATCAACTGGTTTTGGTTCTGCATTGAGCTACTTTACAGTAAGCACTGCTTAAAACAGCATCATTACTTGGCCAGTATGAGGGCTCCTCCCTGGTATTTTAACAAAGAACAGAACAAATGAACCACAATCACTTTGCTTATATATACACTTATTTCCTTTAGCCATGATCTGACTTTTGTATAGTTGGACTGTGAGATGTCCTTTGGATACCTACCAAAATAGGCTTGTAATGTTGATTTTGGAACTAAGCACCAAAGGAATATAAATAATTCCATATATTTTATTACCTTTGTTTCCTTGCTTTGATGCAGGATATTTAGTTTATTCATCCAAGCTGCTCTTTTCTAAAGCCCAGAAGGATTCAGTAGGTCGTAAGAATATTTGAAAGGGTTGTGAGCAAGTCCCAGAAAAATGCATGAAAGCACGGGTTTCCCCTTGTAGGCTGGCAGCTTTCCAGCCTGCAAGGGGCTGCTTGGGATGATTGGAGGCAGTGTGCACGGTTATGTCTGCACGTGCAGACATGTGGCCAGTATACAGTGAGGCTGGGTCATGGGAGCAGCCCCAGCTACTGGATACAGGTAAGTGTATGAGGAGTGGGGCTTGGAGGTCCAGGGGACTGTCTGGAGGGCTGGGGGGCGGGCGGGGGCAGCATGTATGTATGTGTGTGCCTGCCAGCGCTGGGGAAGATGGCCAGACACAGGGCTGTAGCAGGGCAGGAGGAGTTTGAGGGTGGGAAAGGCACCTGGCCCTTCAGCAGGGGAAAGGGGCCGAGGTGGTTCTTTGCAGCAGGGAGCTGCATGCCTAGACCAGTGGCACAGGGCCAGTGCCCATACATGCAGGGGCTCACACTTGCTGCTTGGGGGGCAGGATTGGGGCAGCACTTACTGTTCGCGCTCCCGACCAAGCAGGATGGGGGCAGCTGGGAGCCCAGTCTGGCAGGGCTGGGGTGGGGGGCAGGGGACTGCAGGTTGGGAGTGAGGGGCCCCAGCATGGCCTGGTGGGGCAGGGGCTGTGGGTCAGGCACTGGCAGGGCCGGGGGTGTGTGGGTAAGGATGAGCCATTGATCTTCGCAAATGGGTCCCAGTATGAAAAAAGTTGAGAACCACTGCTTTAGAGCATAGGCATAACTACTGGATCATCCATGACCAATGCTTGTCTAACCACTTGAAGACCTCCAATGATATCCAGTCTAAACCTACTTTGCTGCCATTGGTTCATGCCCTGATTTCTGCAGTGAGACAGAGAGGGTATTTTCCCTTTCTGGCAGCCCTTCAGATATTTGAAGACTGCTATCCTGTTCCCTCTTAAGCACCTTTCCCATAAGCCAAACATCCCTATCCAAATACCCTGTACACATTCTTGTCTAACCTATTATTAAAAGTACGCAGTCAAGGAATGTTGTTGATTGTTTGCTGACCCTCTGTTTTAGTATCTGTTAACAGGTAGAATCAGGAAACTGTTTGACAAATTCTATCCTTTTAACAGGGCTGACAGGGTAAATGAAGTGCAACTTGTTTTCAATAGTAGTAGTAATTTGAGGGCCCAATCCTATTAAGAGCCTGGAGTATGGTTTTCACATGGGAGACATCAATCATGCATGAATGTTTTAGTGTGAAAACACTAATGTTAAGGGTCTGAGCTTGCAAAGCACTGAGCACCTCCTCTGAAACTTCCATTCAAGTTATCCTACTTCTCCCTTGTTGACTACCTAACAAGAATGTTGTGATGAGTAAATCACAAGGTGGAGAGAAGCAGGGCAGGAGAATGGCCCTTACTACACGTTTCATAAAAAAAGGTTGTCAAGTGTCTGAATTTGTCACTATACATCACTATCTCCTGGTGAACACAACATATGTGCCTTCTCTTTCTGTACTGAATCCAATACACACACACACACACACACACACACACACGTGCTTTTACACCAGTTATTATTTCAGCATACCTCTGAACGCTGTCAGCTGTTGTCCTATTTTTACCTAAAGCTCTACTAGTTGGGAAGTAGAAGTCTAGGGAGAATGGAGTCTAATTTGGTAGTTATGTTGTTAGGATTTAAAGATCAGCTTGAAATAATAGGAACAGGCACCAGGGAGTACAATTTAAATGGAATATTTTGTTTGCTTAAATTATGTCAGAGTAATCATAAAGTAAAGGTTCTCTTCTAAATCATGGAAGAGATTAAGAAAGGGAGCATAAGCCTCATTAAAATATGTCAAATTAGAGCTAACATTTATCTGACTCCAAAATCCTATCTATAGAAAAGTGTTTTGTAACTTAATTTTGTGTTCAGTTTAGGCAGACAAGGTTCTTTGGGTAAATCTGATATCTTTTATTAGACTGACTCAAATAGTTGGAAAAATTTTTTTTTTTTTTTTTTTTTTTTTGCAACCCTTCATCAGGCTGAGGAAGCATCTGAAAATGGTATATCACATGCCAAAACTCCCACTCTGTGTACACCTATCTCACCTTCAGAATAACTGGATAGACAAGCTAGGCAGTCACTTCCTGAATCATAACATGAAGGACTCTATATGTCAAGATATCTTTTGCACTTGTTCACAACTCTGATAAGAAGAGACAAAAGTTTCAGGGCTTTTAGAGCAGGCCTAAACCCAGTTCCTTTCATGGATGACAAAGTAAGTATAACTTATTCAGTCTCTGAATCCCAAGGCCCTGCCACACATTCATATTATAGCTAGGTAGAAACCATCTATTATGTTGTTACACATTTTCAGGCACTAACTTTGAAGCTGATTGGCTCATTTTATAGCTAAATGGACATTTTTTGTGGCATGATAGTTACTTTGCATGTGTGGTTGGTCTAAATTCATTGTGAAATTAACCAGTTAATTGCATAATATGTAATGTGTCAAGGTCCCCAGAGTTCTTTACAAACCCGATGTGATTGGGAAACCAACCATTCCCAGTCATTCCCTTGTGCTTCTGGATGTTTTATCCCAGTAGAGAAGAAAGATGCTATGCCCAGACCTGAACTCCTTCCACCTCATGGTTCTTGAGCTTAGAGAGGTCTTGCTCTTCTCCAGTTCGTGACATCTTGGCCTGTAACAGGAAAACCTCAACCAGACAGACTTACTTGGCAAAGAAGACAGTCTTTTGGTGCAGTGTCAGCTTTCTAGTTCTGTATGACACATTAGTACATTCATAAGATGTTACACAGTTTCTGAAGCATAGATTGGATACTGTGTTCAATTACTGTTCTACAGTTCTCAACTCTGAAAGGACTAGTCATTACTTTGGAGTTACGTGTGGTCAATTTGTATGTAGAGACAGCAGTCGCTCCACCTTGCAGTATCTAGAATTACTTGATGTGCTATCTACATGCATGTTGTACAACATGCCTTCTTTTCCCCCACTTCCCCCCACTTTTTTAGAATCTGGCTTATCTGGGTTTCCGTTGTCAAAGGGCATGATGGATGTACTCTGCCCTTTATGTCCTTTGGTATGAAATATGAGGAGCAGCCGGGTGCAAGAATGCTATCTGAATACTGCTGGCCAAAGATGTCTCCAGAGTTGAGTGTATAAGATCCATGTGCCCTTTAGGATACTTTGTTTTTCTCAACAGTCAGTTACTATGGGCACCATTTATAAAACATATGAGGTCATAACTTATTTTTTGTTAGAAATGCTGCACACTGGATTGAAATGATTTATTCTCTTTTTGAGATATGTAATAGTTTGAGTACTGAATGCCAATGCATATTACATTCATAATCCCTACAATTACTCCCCCCATCTCAACTAAAAGCATGTACTGTACAGCATAAATATTAAGGGTGGGAGGGTTTTGTTTCATTGTTGAAAAGGTGACCTGTATGTTCCTTGTGGGAAGAAAGGGATGAATGGAAGAATAGAACAGAAGCTTTGAAAGTAGTTCAAAATGTCTGCTACCCCATATCTATCTATTTCCACAAAGATGTATTATGTTTTGGGCAACCCGCTAAAAGATGCAGAGCTTCCAAAAAAACCCCATTTACATAGGTCCTTAAGGTTGTGTGTGGCTAGACAGCTTGAGCTAAATCAGGTTTCGTATTGTACATCCATTCTTTGAGTCTTAGAACTGGTTCTTTCCTTCTTCCATATAACTGTAGAGCTCTGCTCTTTTATTCTAGTGTGCCAACCCCACAGCCCCAGAAACTGGCACAAGAAGTAAGGGGAATTTTCACTTTTATATAGAAAATCATAGGGGTTTAGGTCGCAAGCCAGCGGGCCAAAGGGAGGGAACTGGTAAAAGGTAAAGAAACATCAACACTGTGGTAACATACTCAGCACCTTAATTCCCATCCCCTCCCCTCTTCCTCCCCCCGCCCACATATCTCTTCAGAGGTGTCCTCAAGCAAGTCTTCAGTCCCTAGAGCACTCAAACAGCAGCTTGCAGCTGCCCCCAAGTCTGAGTCCAGCTCCTTCAGTCTGCAGTCCTGGCTGACTGAACTGTGAGATCCCGAGCTCCACTGTGCAGTACTCTGTGTAGGCCTGACCAGGTTGCACCTTTCTCTTCCTGCAGCCTCAAGCTTCCTTTTTACCTTGCCTCCCCTCCTCCCAGTCCCTGGGGGTTTCTGGGAATTGCAGTGCAAATTGTCAGCCCAGCTCAGCAGACTGCTCCAGTTCCTCCTGATACACACATAACAGTCAACATTACGTTTCCCTCGCCCCTTTTAACTGAATGCAGCCCTGCATCCACCTGAAGCTAGACCATGCAGCCCCTAAGCCATGTGGGAGGTCTCTGTGCTCACTGTGGTCTGCCTGGGGATTCAGGGGTGTGAACCCTCACTGGCTCTTGTAAGTTTGGGGTATGCCTGTTGTACCCAGCCTTGATCCTAAACCAAGTACTTGTTTGTTCTCACTGGGCACTTCTACATAAGATATTTAACTTTGCATTAGCATAATTTACTGCGAAGTAAGTAAGTGCATCTACATGTGTACATGCTTACTTTGCGGTAAACCTCCCTAATCCCAAGTAAATTTGCTACCTGCAAATGCAAGTAGTAAATTTACTTGGGATAAGTAATGGTGCCATAGTGCTCATGTAGACACTTGACTGGGAGCAAAATCTGCTCCTGGTAAACTGTCCACCAGGGGGCAGGAGATAGCTCCCTGCCCCCCGGAGCTGCCTGCTGCTGGGGTGGACTCTGCCACAGGAGCCCAGGCAGGG
>NW_017729005.1:3695919-3700866 GCF_001723915.1 Gavialis gangeticus | reverse complement strand
GAGCAAAATCTGTTCCTGGTAAACTGTCCACCAGGGGGCAGGAGATAGCTCCCTGCCCCCCGGAGCTGCCTGCTGCTGGGGTGGACTCTGCCACAGGAGCCCAGGCAGGGACTATAATCCCCGGCCCCAGGAGCAGGGCACTCCAAGCCCCCTGCTCCATCATCACGATATGGAAGCGGGGGCTGGGAGACCCTTATCTCCCAGTGCTGACTGCAGTCACAGAGCCAGCACTGGGAGATAAGGGGCTCCCAGGTTGCAAAGCTCAGGCTGGGAGAAGTCTCCCAGCCTGATCCCTGTGACTGGAGCTCAGACTGGGCGATAAGGATCTCCCAGCACTGGCCCCGTGGTTGTGGAGCAGGAGCTTGGAGCTCCCTGCTGATGCTCCCTTTTGGGGAGCTTGTTTCCCCCTAGCTCCGTGCTTCCAGAGCTGGGCAGGGAACAAATTCTCCAGCTCCCACCTGCATGCCTGGGTGGGAACAATGTTCCCCCGCCCTGGCAGCAAGTAGCTTCCCGTGATTGTAGAGTGAGAGCTGGGAGCTTGTTCTCTGCAATTGTGGACCTGGGGCTGGGAACAGGCTGGGATCTGGAACTGGGAACAAGCTCCTCAGGCCTCACTTTGCAATTGTGATCACAATCACGGAGCAGGGGCTGGGAGCTCCCTGCATGGGGACAGTTCCCCACCCAGCCTGGAGCTGGTTGAGACCTGCCCCTGACTAGGACAGTTCCCAGCCAGTCTCAGGCTGTGCAAAGCATGTGCAGCCTGAAGGTGGCTGAGACTGTCCTGTTTTGGGTAGCCCAGCCAATTCTGGGCTGCACATGCAGACTTCCCTGCGCAGCCCAGGGCTGGCTGGGAACTTTTGTGGTCAGGGGCAGGTCCAAGATGATTGAGGCCCGGGGCTTGGAAAGAGCTGCAGGGGTGGGGTAGGTCCAGGGGATAGGGGAGCCAGGGTCAGGAGCTCCCTGCTGTTGGCATAGGGAGACAGGTGTCTCCTGTCCTAGTGCTTCCTGTCAGCTACTGGGCTAGCACCCAGGTGGATCCTGGAGCTCCACTCATTGGTGGCAGGGGCCCATTGTAGGGCTGCAGGGAACTGGGTGCAAATCTTCTCCCTAATCTCCACATAGATTCATAGATTAAGGGTCAGAAGGGACCTAGTAGATCTTCTAGCCCGACCCCCTGCCAGGGCGGGAGAACAACAAAAAACCCCAAAAAGAGAAACGGGACTCAAATGAGTCCAGCCAGGTAGGCATCCAGCCTCTTCTTAAAGACCCCCAGGGTAGGGGCCAGCACCACTTCCCTTGGAAGTTGGTTCCAGCTCCTAGCCGCCCTAACTGTGAAGTAGTTCTTGCGGATGTCCAATCTATACCTCCTCTCCATCAACTTGTGCCCATTGCTTCTTGTTATGCCAGCGGGCGCTAGGGGAAACAGCGTCTCCCCCAAACCCTTCTGGTCCCCCCTAGTGAGTCTATAGACTGTCACCAGGTCCCCCCTCAGCCTTCTCTTATGGAGGCTGAATAGGTTCAGGTCCTGCAGTCTCTCACTGTAGGGTCTGCCCTGTTGTCCCCGGATCATGCTGGTGACATGTGCAGACACCTACCAGAAAACCTTTACTCCAGCTTAGTTTACACTAAAGTAAATCTAGGCTGGAGTAAATGCATGTGTAGATGCACCCACTATCTTCATTTCCATTGGGCCATGGATCCCACCCTTTTTCTTGATCCAAGACCATCCTCTGGCAGCACCTGATTGGACCTATTGGGGGCTGTATTGGTGAGGGTTCTGTTGTGAGGTGTGTGCCAACATCTTGACTGTTGATGAGCAGGCCTTCCTAGCTTGCCTCCCTTTGTCAGACCAGAGTTTCTGTCTTGTAAACTGACGTAAGGTTTCATCTGATTTTATAGTAGACTACAAATGTTTGTCCACTTGGCCTGCTTGCCAGCTCATATAACACTTCGGACAATTTCCTAATGACTGTATAAGGACCACTGAACTTCTTACATAGCTTTTGGCACTGACTCCACCTCCTGGTTTGGTTCCATACCCACACCAGCTCTCTCAGTTCATATACCCATTCAGTGATTTTGAGGTTATAGTACTCTGCTTTTGTATGACTGCAGCCTGATGTCTCTTTAACAGTTTGGCTAACTGAACTGGGGTATCCTGCCATCTTTGTAACGTATTCAGATGGATTGTTAAATTCTTTTCATATATTTACTTCAGAGACCACATCAATAGGTAGGCAAACCTCCCATCCAAACAACACCATAGATGACTGCACACTGTACAGTAGGCCACTATGACATATAAGAGATTATCCCATAGGTTGGCACTGTTTTTGGGCAGAGTGCCAAAAACACTAAAAGCTTGCCTTTAAGATATTGGTGTGCCAGGGGCAGATGGCAGGGGAGCCATGAGGGGCCTGCTCCTTGTAGCATAGCCCTGGCCTCTTATTCACTGTCCACCCCAAAGTGTGCGTGCCAAGCAAAATGCCTTTGTGTGCCATGCTTTGGCACCCATGCCAGGAGTTGCCTACCCCTGGAGTATCTCATCCCACTCCATCTGATTGTCTTTGATCAGGAAGTAAATCATATCAACCAGAATATGGTTGAATTGTTTCACTAATCCATCAGATTGAGGCTGATAAGGTGCATGCAAGTTTTGTCATATACATGATGAAATAGTTGAGATTTTAAAATTTCTCCTTTAGTCAGTATGTAGGGATTGAGATACACCATAGTAGCACACACATCTCTCAATGAACACCTTTCCCACAGTCTAAGCCTCCTGACCATGGAGAAGGAATGCATCTGTCCACTTGGAAAAAATAGTCATGTACTACTAAAACATACTTGTTTCCACATGGTGTAATGGGTACAGGACCCAGGATTTCTGTTGCTATCCTTTCCAGGAGTCATCCAGTCTATGTGGAGACCATGGGGGCCCTGGGATTACTCTTAATTCCTTTTCGGGCACCACACACTAGGGCTGCATGAAGCTTCAGTCCCTGATTCAATTTGGTGGCAAAATCTCCAAATACAAACCAAATTAGAGGACCCTTTAATTTCTCTGAATCAAATTGGAAACTTTTGAATCGATTTGGACATAAAGACAGCTTTAAATGTTTTTTCTACATACCTCTAGGTAGCAGGGGCTTGTGAGTGCTGTGATGCTGGAGCTCATGAAGTGTCCCACAGAAGCATGGGGAGCTCCCTAATGTGCTTGGTAGCAGACCCAAAAGTGGACCAGAAGCATAGTTTCATAGTTTGTAGGGTCAGAAGGGACCTGAGCAGATCATCAAGTCCAACCCCCTGTCATGGCAGGAAAGAATACCGGGGTCAAATGAGGTGTTCATCCAGCCTCCTCTTAAAGATCCCCAGGGTAGGAACCAGCACCACTTCCCTTGGAAGCTGGTTCCAGATCCTAGTCGTCCTGACAGTGAAGTAGTGCCTTTGGATGTCTAGTCTGAATCTACCCTCTGCCAGCTTGTAACCGTTATTTCTTATCACTCCTGGGAGTGCTTGGGGAAACAGGGATTCCCCCAGTGCCTGCTGGTCCCCCCTGACTAGTTTGTAAATGGCCACTAGATCCCTCCTCAGCCTTCTCTTGTGGAGACTGAACAGGTTCAGGTCCTGTCCTAGTAGGGCTGGCCCTGCTGCCCCCTGACCATGCGAGTGGTCCTCCTCTGGACCCTCTCCATGCTGTTCACATCCCTCCTGAAGTGCGGTGCCCAGAACCGGACGCAGTACTCCAACTGCAGCCTGACCAGTGTTGCATAGAGGGGGAGTATCACCTCCTTGGACCAGCTTGAGATGCATCTGTGGATGCATGACAAGGTGCGGTTGGCCTTCCTGACTGCATCCCCACATCGGCGGCTCATGTTTATTTCGGCATCAATAATGACGCCAAGATCCTTTTCTCCCTCTGCACTGACGAGGAGGCAGTTCCCCAGCGTGTAGGTATGCTGCTGGTTCTTCCTCCCCAGGTGCATCACCTTGCACTTGTCTGTGCTGAAACCCATCCTGTTCTCATCCGCCCACCCCTGTAACCTGTCTAGGTCCGATTGCAGCCTATTCCTCCCTTCTAGCATGCCCACTTTCCCCCACACCTTAGTGTCATCAGCAAATTTGAACAGGGTGCTTTTTACCCCCTCATCCAAGTCACTGATGAAGATGTTGAACAGTGCAGGCCTGAGAACCAAGCCCTGAGGGACCCCACTGCCCACATCCCTCCAGGTCAAAAATGACCCATCCACCACCACTCTCTGGGTGTGGCCCTCCAGCCAACTAGTGACCCATTTGACTGTGTAGGTGTCAACGCCACAGTCCCCTAGTTTTTTAATGAGAATGGGGTGAGACAGTCGAAGGTCTTCCTCAAGTCCAGAAAGACTACGTCTGCTGCTACCCCTGTGTCTAAGGATTTTGTGACCTGGTTGTAGAAGGCCACCAAGTTGGTCTGACAGGATCTGCTTCTAATGAACCTGTGTTGGTTGCCCCTAACCATAATCTCCCCTGCTGGCCCCTTGTGGACATGCACTATGATAATTTTCTCAAAAAGCTTCCCCAGGATTGAGGTAAGACTGACTGGCCTATAGTTCCCTGGGTCCTCCTTCCTCCCTTTTTTGAAAATGGGAACCACATTGGCCCTTTTCCGGTCCACTTCTGAGTCCATCAGGGTGTACAGTAGGGGCCCCCCCTGCACCCCCTAGCTGGGCAACTGGGTCTGGGGGGCACCTGGGATCCCCCTGTGACCAATCGCCAAAGCGGGAGGGCATGGGGGGGGCCCCCAGTGCACTCCCCGGCAGACCTGGAAGTTTCATAGTTTCATAGTTTCTAGGGTCAGAAGGGACCTGAGAAGATCATCTAGTCCGACCCCCTGCCATGGCAGGAAAGAGTACTGGGGTCAAACGACCCCAGCAAGGTGTTCATCTAACCTCTTCTTAAAAACCCCCA
>NW_017729005.1:3691590-3694836 GCF_001723915.1 Gavialis gangeticus | reverse complement strand
CCCACCATTGCAGCATTCATAAGCCACACCTGCTACCTCAAGGTATGTAGAAAAAACTTTTAAAGTTGTCTGTGTCCGAATCGCTGATTCTCTGAATCCACATTTAATCTTCAGATTTGGATTCGACCGAATTGAATTGGGGGCAGTGATCCAAATCAACTCATCAAATCACTCTCCCCAATTCAGGCTGAATCCGAATTGAATAGCGCCTGCTTCATGCACCCCTACCACACACCTCACATGACTTGCACCAGCCCTTTAACAGGTTTCCTCCAGCCTAACCAGAAAGACCAAGACTGGATCTTATAAGAGAACTTCTCCATACCCAAATGTCCCCCACTCTTGGAATCATGTACAGCTTGCAGAAATTTTGGTATTTCCTTATTTGGTACCACTATTTGAATAAGCTCAGGTTTTTGGGCAGATTCTGGAAGTTTTTGCACCAGTATTCCTTGCCTAATTCTTAGCTTGGGCCACACTGTCTGGTACCTCTTCAGGCGCAGATGATGTTGCCCTTCTTTGAGGAACTCCTCACTATCAATTTCCTTCCACCTCATACATTTTTCAATGTTCCATTGTCTTGTATGCAATCTGCCAACCTTTTGGCTTCTGTATTTGGGGTTGGTTCACCCCTGGCTCTCTACTGCTGAGAGTGATTGTATCTCCACCGCTTCAGCTTTAGGTTCAATAGCTGCTATATGAGGCCTATGAGAAGGCATCAGCATTCTGGTGCTGTCTTCAGGGCGATTGGAAACTGTAGCCACCAGAGAGAACTATGGCCTGTTTTTAATATGAAGCATCTTCCCAGGAGGAAGTGTTGAAAATGTTTGGTAAAAGTTACCGCAGCAAGCAATTTCTTTCTTGTAGTTGCATACTAACGCTTAGCTTTGTTTATGGCTTGGCTTGCATAGGCTAGTACCTTTCCTGGTCTCCTTCAACTTGTGACAAAACAGCTCTGATGCTAATGTCACTTGAATCAGTGTCCAATGGGAAGGGTAACTGAGGATTGGGTTATGCTAAGATAGGGGATGTCATCAACCACTGCTTTAGTGCTATAAAGGCATCTTGACATTCTCTGTTTCAGATGAACTTCCATTTATCTGACAGCTTATGTAAGGGGCTTGCAATGGTAGCAAAATCTGCCAGAAATTGTCTGTAATAGGAGACTAAACCCAAGAAACTGTGCAGTTCTGTTGCATTTCAAGGTGCTGGCCAGGCTTTAACCACCTCTACCTTCTCTGGATTTGGACCTATCCCCTCCATGTGGAGATCTCATGTCCCAAAAAGTTCACTTCCCTACAGAAAAGCTGACATTTGGCAGGTTTAATTTTTTTAGTTGACTTCCTTCAGCCTCTTAAACACTGCTTTCAATTTCTGCAAATACTCCTGAAAGATTTGACTTTTCGCAATTATATCATCCAGGTACACCAGGCAGGATGTCCCTTGCAAATCCACTAACACAATATCCATCAGTCTCTGAAATGTATTAGGAGCATTGCATAAACCAAAAGGCATGACATTAAGCTCAAAAAGTCCCTTCTTAGTGAAAAAGTTGTCTTAGCTCTGTCCTCTGGGTATACTTCCACCTGCCAGTACAAACTAGCCAGATCAAAGGTAGAGAACCATTGAGCTTTTGCCAGGAGGTGTAATACTTCTCCCTTTTATGATTTTCTTTAACTTGACTCCTTTGATGACTCCTTGCTTTTGGATTGGTCTACCTGCAGTCAGCATATTGTTCATATTTTATCCTGTCAGTGTATTCCTTTGTTTAACATCCCCATTACGAGCACACTTCTTAGTTTGTCCTTTTTCCAGTGTCTTTCTTTAAGCATTGTCCATTGGTCTCCTTTATCACCTTTCATTAACATATCCAATTGTTTAATCCCTCTGATTCAGCTGATTAGTGCCAAGTTCAGTTAATTTGAGCTAGTAACACAACTATTACTATGCTGTGTTAAAAAACCTTCTCACAGTGATAGAAAAAGGAAAGAAACATCATGAGAGCAAACTCAGGGCCGTAAGCTGCTTGCAAGAAGCAAGGCCAGCTGATCTTGCAAACATCAGCAAAATGAAAATTTCAGAACAATGAGACTATACAGAACTTTAGGCTGAATGTAAAGAAAACTTTAAACAATGCTATAGTTTACCACTCTATAAACAGGTGCAACTTTAAAGCATAAAATATGACAAGCTACCCTAACAGTCCCTTCTGGCCTTACAATCTATGAAACTATAAGTCGTAGAGCTGCTGTTGCTGCTGAGGCATAGGGATGGATGGCAATTCCAGTGGTCCTCCCACCCACCCCTAGTTATGCTACTGTCAAATACTAAAGTGTCGAGGTCCATAATGTGTGTAGATTGCACTGGGGTGGCCTGGGTGTAGTTTTTGTCACAGTCTCCAGAGCTTTTTCTGAGTAGGCAGGAGAATTTCTGAAATTGCAGTTCCTAGGAAAAAAGGAATGTTTTCAAACATGTTAGTGTAATAAGAGCACATAGGGAGTCAGTGGGTATAATAGGAAGCCAAAGGGAAGAACAAGGATATAAATCTGGCTTTGAACACTGCATACATGCTCTTTTCTGACATAGGATAGGCTGTTCCTGGTACGCAACAGAAAAATCAGTTGGAACACATTAAGTGCCCTTAATTAACACTATATCCCTTGTTGACACTGCATGTCTTGTTCACCTTTAGGTACTAAAGAATTATTTTTCCTAATTATTTTGCAGCTAGTTGTGCTGCTGGAGACTATGGGAATTTTGCTCTGGAATATTACTCTAATGGTTGAATTTCAACAGAATGAAATCCAAAGATGCTTTATAACAAAATATGCATTATAATGTAATAACTTTATTTATTTATTGGTATTGTTTTGGAGACTATTGATCAGGGCCCATTTTTCTAGGCATTATATACACACACAAGACAAAAAGTTGGTTCCTATCCTAAAGTGCTTATAATATATATATGTATGTATATTTAATATTTCCCCCTTTTTTCCTCTTTTTCCCATCAGGTAATATTGTGCCCTATTTTGATTAGCTGGCTAATGTCTTCCATTGTGACGTGACATCAGTGCAACATGGTCAAATTGAATATAGAACACAAAGCATGGCAAACCATAGACAACTTCTTTGATTTTTTTTTTAGAATGCTCAGTCTTTAAAGACTTTTACTGGTGTCTAATGACAATAATTTCATTATTTGATAGTCCTAAATTTTATGTAGTAAGTAGCTAAGGGATACTC
>NW_017729005.1:3675025-3686590 GCF_001723915.1 Gavialis gangeticus | reverse complement strand
CTCTAGTTTACTTGAGCCTCACCTTCTGAAGAAGTTTCTGAAATCATAGTAAGGGGCAGCCAATGAGATGCAGAACTCGATAGGTGACCTGAGGAAGGGCACATGTGCCCAAAAACTTGCCTAATATCTATTCAAAATATACAGTTGGTCCAATAAAAGATATCACCAAAAAAACCTTGCTTCTCGCACATTTCCTGGACCACAATGACTACACAAACACTCAAACACAATTACCTGCTGAACATTGTGTTATTTTGTTTGGTCTGAACTATTGGCTTCAGCAGTTTGCACTGCTTTTTGTTTCCTTGATGGGATTATGGTCATTTAATGTGAGGTAATGGGTGTATTAATGGTTTGCTCTTTTCCAGCTCCTTTCCTTTAGGGATCTTAGTGCTTTAAGCACCCAATTTCAGCTGTGTTACCGATCTGTGGCAGAGGTAAGAAATGTGGAGCAGACCTTACCCTACCACAGAGGCAGAACATTGCACGTGTAAACAGTTAACCATGGACTTTACAGCTTACCACAAGAAAGAAAAAAATACTACCGTATCCAACTGCAGGGGAATTTAGAAAGGGGAAGTCTGAAGATACTGGCCTTACTTTCAGGAAAGACAAGCAATCTTTTAATAATTACAAATGGACAAGACCTCTCATTTCTCATCTAAAAAATGGTGTCTTCGCTAGGAAAAGAGCCCCTCACCATGTTAGGTATAGGCTCTGCAATGACTGGGCACATGGAATGCATCAACTGCATCGAATTCCACTTCCCAAAATGTTTTGGCACTTCTTGGAGGCCTTCCTGCATCAGTAACACAGCCAAGACTAGAAAGCTGAAGAAGCAAGGGAGAAGTGATCAAAAAAGAATATCCAAAAATATTCGGACAAAAAAGTACCCAAACTGTGTCCTCAACAATTCTGGCAGCAAACATCACTTCTTCTGGTACCTTGCTTGAAGCTTTTACATTCTGTCTCCTGCTTTTTTTTTTTTCCCTTCTGGTTGGCTTTTTTTTGCCTTGGATTGAAAACACTTTGCAGCAGGGATGTTTTAAGAGTTCATGAAGTGTTTTAAGGCTTTTTTTTTTGCATGCAAGATTAATTATTGTTTTAACTGCACAATAATTGCTTTTTGCTTCTGTTTAATCTATTTTCCAGGCTGATTTGAAAATGCCTTAATAGTATTTTAATTACAGTTCCTCTTAATGAGCTATAAAATATTTTTAAGGATCAGCTTCTGCTGCTCATGGGGACTCCCAAGCTAGCCACCTCATTTGGTGGGCCAGCAGCCAACTATGGTTTCCTTAGGGCCTGTTTTTTAATGAAGAGGTTGGAGAATTGAGAACACAGGGAGCCCTGATTTCTGGGATGTCTTCCCAACCTCTCAGCTGATTCACTTAAGCAAATTTATATGTTTAGTCAAATGCAAATGATTGGGCTCAATAGAGAATTACTCGGGCTGGGTTATACAGGATGTCAGAGGAGAACAAGAGATCATCCTGTTTGGACCAAAGTGGTTTCATAGTTTTAGATTTTAACTCCCTCAATGCCTCTTTCTGCTTACCCATGAAATGGATCTGATAGAGCTTGTTGCAAAGAAGAGTATCGTGAGGCTTAATGAGTGAGTTTACCATGCACAGATTAGTGCCTTCAGATCACTCATCTTACTCTTTGTGCTGCAGCTGGCAGGACCAGCAGGCAGCGACTGCTAGAATCTAAGGGGTCTCTCACTTGAGCTTGATTTGTAAGGGTAGAGTAGGGACCATATATCTTTTGAGGTCATCAAGGGGTTAGTCTCTTCTGGGCATCTTAATCTATTTGGGCTTTGTTAATGAGCAGATGCGTGTCCATCTCCTTAGACTAAAAATGGTTCAAATCTCCAGTGGAAACCCACCTGTGGTGTCAACATCAAGTTAGTATGAACCTAATGTAAAGTGGTTCTGCAAATATTGTTCTCATTCTGATGAAGCCAAAGCCTTTGCATAGTGGTTCTGCTTAGAAGAGAGAGGCAAAGAATTACAGGGTAAGCCGTTGGGTTCTTCTCTGATCTTGTCTGGGGCACCAGATTCACTTTTCCTTATACTTTTACCAGATCAGCTAGAATACTTGAGAATTGCTGGAAGCCTCCATTTTACTTGTTGCATTCTGCTCATGCACTTGGGCTGCCACTATACTTCGAAGTGATACAAACACGTTACGTTTAGACATTTTGCCTTGAATGTTCATTTTGACTGCTTGAGTTTTGGATGTTTAGTCTGCAGTCTGTGGCTGATGCCTAGGTGTGCTAACCACCCGCAACTTCAGTTAAAGTCCATTTGAATTACCGCTGCTCAGTACTTCCGGAAATCAGACCTTAGAAGTATCAAGGTGAAAGCCCAAACATGAATAGACAATAATAATCTACACTTACCTGCCAAGATAATTCTGCAACTATTTCTCTTCATGACCATACAATTTTATAACTTCTGGTAAATTTCCAGAGTTCTATGAATGTCAATGAATATATATTTTTAATCTTATCATGAATATTTTTCAAAGAATATGCTATGAGATTTGCTATGTAGAAGCTAAGCATCGGGACTGTAGCTCAAGCAATGCAGGCCTGCAGCAAGTTATCAAATCACTCTCCTTTTGTTTTCTGACAAAAACTGAAATCACATGGTGCTTTGCACTGAATACTTGGAATCTGATTCTGAAGTATTGCCATAAATACACCCCTTAAATGGAGGATACTCTGCTGCTGAGTACTGCAGTGTTAAAGGAGCATGTAAACTCTCTCCTGAGGTCTCACTGAAGAATGCAAAACACTGGGGCGGGTATTTATCTGCTGTAAATGATCACAACTCCATTGAAATCCAGCCCCTATCTTCTGCATCATTCTTGAAGTGAAGTACATAGCCACAAATAAAGCACTGATAAAGCTCTATGTTTTGTCATTTTCTTTACCCAAACATGTAGCATGTGTTCAGAGTTTGCCTAATACATAGTCTTTTCCCTGTGGACATTGCGCAGAATGACCTAAGCATAACACATTGAATCAATCTGTTGCATGCTTTCCTCTAACATCAAACATGAAACATGAAACATGTTCACCTCCAGTATTTTTCCAATAATGCAGTAGCTCAGTGGTGCTCAACATTTTTGCCCAGTGGGCCATGTTGGGCTGCAACTCATTCAAGCCCTACTTCTCTGTGGGCAAGGAGAACTCTCTGATTAACTACCGGCACTTGCCCAACAGTCAGAAGTTGTATTGACTATAAAACATCTACTATGCACAAAGCAATTTATCACCTGGGGTTGCCAGAATACAAGTAGTCAACTCTACTGGGACTGTCAGAATATAAGCAGACAGTTACCAAAGACTGAGCACGTTAATGTAATTCTTCACCGCTTCACAGTCTGTCTAGAGCTGTTATGCCGGAGTTACTTCCCTCAGCTATCCGTTCTGGGAAAGCTTCCTGGGTTGTGCTGCTCCCATCCAAAGACTTGATCTTTCCTTAGACATCCATGCAGACCTCTCCCTCAGAAATCTGAACAGAACAGCAAACACTGACTTCACTTGCTTAGGCTATTTAACCCTTTAGTGACATCACCATCATCAGTGCTAAGCTGATTATAATATTTTAACTGATAGATTCTAAGTAGACAATACCATATCCTTACACACTTGAAATCCTTTCCTATTATGTCTCCTGTTGTTATTCTGTTCTTGCGTTTAGTTAGTCCCAATGGTCACCACGTTATAGTCCTATTGTTCTGTGCAGTCAGTATTTTACTGGGGTTAGCTTCAGGCCACAATCGTTGCCAATTCTAAATCATCTTGAAAAGGCTTGTGGGACTTCGGTCAACTTGACATGACCAAATTTAATTTTCTTTGCAGCAGGCCGGATTGGCAGTGTCCAATATGTTCATGGGCTGGATCCAGCAGGTGTTTCTGATCTGGTGCCCCAGAGGACATGGCAGGCACCATCTGGCTGTGTGGCAGGGGGCAGGCTGGCTCCAATGCAGCCCTACAGGGGACAGGAGCTTGATCCGGCCTGGTGGAAAAGGAAGGAAGCATGGCCCAACCCTGTCGGGGGAAGGAGGTGTGGCCCATCTTGTGGGGGAAGAGGGCATGGCCCAGCCCACCCTGTTCTCACAGGGGGAAAGGGGTGTGACCCAGCCCTGGGGGAGAAGGGGTTGCAGAATGGCCTGGCTCTAACTGGCTGCATGGGGCTAGGGTTTTGGTAATTTGGCAGTGGGGAGGGTGACTATTAATGGCCACCACTCTCGCACTGCCAAACTTTCTACGTCATGGGGTGCCCCATGGGCCAGATGCAATGGCTCTGTGGGCCTCATCTGGCCCACGGGCCAGAGGTTGAGCACCCTTACTGTAGATGTTAGCGAGCACAAATTTGAAGTTCATCAATCTAACACCTTCCTTTTTTTGAACTTCATCTTGCTGCAGAGATTTATAATAGGGGCTGAATTAACAGAACAAAAAATCTAGGACACATGAAAATCTTGGACCTATTGTTCATGATTGATAAGTGAAATAAATACATAATTGACTTTAAAGGTGCTGTTGGTTGCATTCAATTTTGATGGCATGTTAGCTGGCTAATCTAAAATAACATTTTCTAGCTTTTTAATGCTGGTGTATTAAATAAAATAATAGTTTTCCTTTCATATTTAATTTGTGTTAATTATAGTGACCATAATTAATGTTTGTAGAGAATGATTTTTTTAATATGCTAATGAAGAAATGCTTAACAGTTACTGCTGGGATGAAAAGAAATCTAGCTCATTTAGTATAAACATAGACTACCCCTTTTTGTGGCAAGTTAGAATGTTTAATTACAGCGTGCAAATACTTACTTATTTAGCCACATATAATTTGTTCCTTGATAAGGGTATTTTGGGAATTTATTAGCACATGTCCATGTATTGATGATTGTTGCACTAACAATAAATGTGTTTTACTAGATCACGTATATAATTTAAGGAATGATTTGCTTAAAGGCATTACTTAAAAATAGTCTTTATTCAAGTCTTAGTAACACCTATTTCTATTAAAATTAGACCTCTGGATGAAATTTGCACATATTTTTCATTGTGTGTAACTTTTATTTGCAGTGAATGGCAATGATGGAAGACTTCCAGCAATGAAAGTGCTCAATGAGTACTCATAAGTGGCTTGATATCTGGGTCAGAGGATGATTGGGTGGGGTTCAACCAGGGGTTTGTCCTAGGTCTGGTCTTATCATTTTCATTAATCATTTGGATGATGGGATTGAGTGCATGTTTAGCAAATTTGCAGATGACGCCAAGGTGGGTGGAGCTGTAGAATCCAGAATGACCTGGATAAATTGGAGAAAAGGTTCTAAAAACAATCAGATGTAATTCAACAGGGACAAATGCAAAATCTTGCAGTTGGGATGGAATAATTGCATGCACAAATACAGACTGTAGATATGGTTGGCCAGACTGTGGTACTGCATGGAAGGACTTGGGGGTTACAGTAGACCATAAAATGGATATGAGCCAAGAGTAGGGTCTTGTTTCCAACCCCCTCTGTCCTACCCCCCAAAAAACCAAAATGCAGCATATTGGGTTGTATTAACAGGAGTGTCACTTTCAAATCAAGGGAAGTGATCCTTTGGCTCTATTTGGCACTGGTGAGGCCTCACCTGGAGTATTGTGTCCAGTTTTGGACCCCACAGTTCAAGACAGATGTGGACTGGGTGGAAAGTGTCCGGTGGAGAGCAACAAAAATTATTAGAGGCCTGGGAAGCATGATTTAGGAGAAAAAGATAAAAGAACTAGGATTATTTAATTTGGAGAACAGAAACCTCAGGTGGGATTTAATAATAGTCTTCTCAATATTTAAAAAAAAATTATAAAGAGAATGGAAATAGCTTTTTCTCTGTGGTCATAGGGGGCAGGATGAGGATAAATGGTTTCAAATGGCAGCTGAAGAAATGTAGGTGGAGATTAGGAAGAACTTCTTCACTACGAGGGGTGATTAAGCATTGGACAGGCTACCCAAGAGGTTGTGGAATCTCCATCTCTGGAAATTTTCAACAGCAGGTTGAACAGACACTTGACTAGGGCTGTTTGATGAGACATGATCCTGCCTTGAACAGGGAGCTAGACTAGATGACCTCATGTGATCCCTTCTAGCCCCTACTAGCTTATGTCCTGAAGACTTAAAACTAAATTGAAAAGACTCTGGAAATTGGATCAAGTGGATAGAAACACGCATCAGGAGAGAGAGATTTAGTAGTTAGTTTTCTAAGGGCAGGCATCATTTTTGTATACGTTTTCAAAATCTAGTCATATGTTTTTAACCAGACTTTTTCCAAAAACACAGAAAGATTATTTTACCAGGAAATCTGGCACTTTAAATAAAGTCAGTAATCTTGGCAGTTTTGTATGTCCACTATGAACTGCTTTTCTTAAGTATTTAGTAATATTACATGCCTGACTTTAAATGCTGCTAAACAAGTTAATCTGTTTTACAGATTTGCCCTTCCAGCATTTCACAGGCTACTGACAGGCCTTCATTTAAAGGCACAATGAGATCTGATCCTTAATACTAATAATCATGCCTCTGGTCGGGCCACATGTATACGGCAGGATGTGTGATTTTGAGATCAGGGATCAGATCCCAATTGTGCTGTATTTGTCAGTGCAGGGGGAATCCAGGATCATAATCTCAGGCTCTCCCTGCACTGGCAAGTTGAAAGCCAGGTGCCTGAAGATCAGATGATTGTCCCCTGGCTCTGGGGACTCCACCAGGTCCAGCTGGAGCCCTGGTGCAGTCCCCAGAGCTGGTCAATGATCAGCTGATCATTGGCTTGATTGGAACCTCACAGGTGCTGTGACTGGCCACACTGGTCCCTGATGGCTGATGATGATTAGCTGATCTTTGGCTGGCTCCAGAACTGCACTGGGGCCATTTCGAGCCTTGATGCAGTCCTGGAACCAACCAGTAATCAGCTGATTGTCATCTGGTAAGGTCGTTAAGGCCAGTTGAAATCCTGGTGTGGTCTGAGCTCTGTCATATGTTCAGTTTAAGGTACAATAGAAACCAGATCCAAAATTATTACACCTATTTGTGTTAATAACTGGTTAATCATTTCCTAAGTGTTCTGTCGGTCAGGGGCCATATGGAAATGACTCTTCTGCCTCTCCAGACAGAGTCTTAAGTCAGAAGGGTGATCTGCATGATTGTAGATGTGACATCAGAGTTTGAAAACAGAGATCAAGACCAGTGAGGCCTGATGGCATAAAGATTATTTAATCAGCCCTTCTAAATGCTGATGCTGACTTTGATTATGAATTACTGGTAGCAGAACTGATACATCATATTTAAGGGAAAAAACCCCAGGAAAATATGACAGATGGGACACATCTACACATGCAATTACTGTGCATGAATGAACTCCACAGTTTATTGCTTTTGGGCGCACACCATTATATTGCTCCAGTTTATTCATTCACAGCACATTAAGCCAGGTCAGAGCAGCCCTGGCTGGCAGGCAGCCCCCACACTGAAGTACCCTTATACTCCAGCCAGCTGAGGCAGCATCTACATGTGCACTGCTGCAGAGCTATTTATAAGTACTATCTTGCTGTGGAGTAGTTTACTCCGGCCTAGTAGGGGCACATGTCTGATGCTTCCTGCGTACCTAATTAGTCAACTGCACAGTAAATGTCTCATGTAGACGCACCCATTATGTCACTAATTATCTGATGCTGCGTTATCTTACAACTTCTGTGAGAATGTTTATCCAGGCAAAGTGCATATAAAACACCTTTTTGCAAGGTTAAATCTAGGAGCCCCCATTCACAAAATAGACTTTATCTTCTGTTTCACTTTAAGAAATTCAGAATTGAACTTCTTTTGAAAATCTGGGGTGGTGAGATGGGAGGAACATTGTTTATTGTACCTTTTTTGTTTAGAGTATACATCCTGCAGTTTGGAAATGTAATTATGTCAGTTAGAATACATTTTGAACTGCACTATCTAGCATTACCTTGAAAATAAATATGAGACTTTATTTTTAAAAATAGCTCCGAAGATTGCTCCTTTAGTTGACTGTAAGTTCAAAATTCTAGACACCTTGAACTGCTAGCAAAAGCAGAAGACTTAGACGTCCATCTCTTGGTCCGGACATCTCTCTCAAGTCACCCTTGCTCCTTTGCCTCTTACACGGTACATTCCTTATCTGAAGCTGAGAATCTGGACTTCAGTGTGTTAGGGATCCTTCATATGCTTTTTCTTCTAGTGTTCATATGTAATTTGTGTTGCGATTCTGAACAAATCAAGTAGATTTGAAGTCAGCAGATTGGCTAGTCTTCTAATTGCAGATACTGAGTACGGAGCCAAATTCTGCTCTTGTTTCTCTCTCTCTAAATCAAGAATAAATCAACTGATGGCAATAGGATTGGTCTGTTTTTAGGGACATTTAAATGGGAACAGAATTCTGCTTGCAGTCTGTGAGGAAAGATGCATTGGAATCCTCAAAGTTAACAAAGATGAGCTCACTCCAGTTCCATGTTCAACTGGTCTCTGAATGCTTCTGTAGGTATAAGACTAATACTGCTAGCCAGCAATAGATGCGTAATTTCAATTCTTGGATTACAACCTCTGTGTTTAATTTATTTCCCACAATGTGGTTTGTTATGCAGTGCTAATTATTTTAGCAGATCTGGCAGTCCAGAACCCTCACTTTATCTTGGGTGATGACACATGTCAACTGGCTGGTGAGGTACATACAGACTGCATGTTTTACATAGAAGATAGTGCTATTCTTTAAATAACAGTAGAAACAAAAGTATGCATCTATTTAGAAACAAATTCCTAATCTCTTTCCCTAATAGGAATCTAAGAAGATTAAGTGAAACCGAGTTCAGAATAATAGCTAGTGCTTAATCCTCTCTCAGGAAAGCTTTTGTAATTTATAGGCACTAGAGGGATGTCAGTTTAATTGATTTCTGGGCAACTGGATCAAGAATAAAACTATTTGGCACTAAATGGGTGCCCCATAATACTGAATATGTTGAATGAAAGTGCTAAATATAGTTCAAGTGAAGAAATGGAGAATGATATCTTTTTTATCTGGGAGCCTGTTGAGCACAGTGAGCTTGCTACCTTTGCCTTATGCTGTGAGAGACCTGGCCCAATCCTGACATAGATCATGTAAGGATGTGTCCAAGTCTTGATCTGTGAAAATCACACCACTTTGTGTTGTAACTGAACATTACTGGCAGTTTCTGTATAGCAGCAGTGAAAGGCTAGACAAGAGAGGGTTGTTTTACTTGAGATCAGAATGTGTTGCCAAGTTACAGCTATTAAAGTCTTTCCCTGACTCGGGCCACAGTTCTGAATCCCTCACTTTCATGAATACTTAGTGATTTGCAAGCATATTTATCTTTCCCACACAGCCCAAAACATTACTCGTCCAATGTTCTTCAATGAAATATCTTCTTCCTTTAGAAAGACACATGATCACTTATTATTTTTATCTTGGTGGCACTTAGAAGCTCTGACTGGCAACCCATCTGTAAGATGAGATGCTGTACAAATGTATGGGAGAAGAGAATTCTTCTCTGTTGGAGATCTGGGCATGGAAGGTCAGGGAAGGGCACTTGATAATCAGGCACAGTCCAGGAACTGGATTCAGAGAGCTTGGGCACCAAAGCTGGGGTTAAAGGACAGCTGGGCACTGAAGCTGGGGTTGGGGTGACCAAATCCAGGAACTGCAGTGGGATCAGGAGCAAAGTCTTTGCCCAGACATATGCAAAACCCATGGTCTAGGGCCAGCTTCTAAAGGTGGGACGGGGCGTATGGCTGGTTCCTGTGGCCTCAGAGGATTGGGACTGGCTGGGCCTTGGACAGTGCTGTTGCCAGCCTTGGCCATTTTCGAGGGGCTGAGACCAAGCTGTAGAAGTGTGGCTAAGCAGAAGGCCCAGAGCCTGTTTCTGGGTTGCTGTAGAGTAAACCTGTGCAGAGGCGAGAACCAGTTTGGTCAGCAAAATAAAGGAAGCAGTTGACATGTCCAGCTAAACCAGTAATGGTATTTAATTAAAAAGAGCACAATACCTTAATTTAAATATTCCAACTATATCATAACTTAATATTCTTAGATAAATTGTAAAAACAAAGCAGCAGCATCAGTGAAGACTATAACCTAAGGTAGAAGAAGAAACAGGACAGCGCTTAACAGCATTCCATAATGGTGAAGGAAAGGATCTCCTTCCATTGGTGGGAGAAGAGCAGATCCTCCCTTTTATTTTCCCAAGGACATAAATTTCAATTAAACGAGACCTTCCAAGTCCACAGGAGACCTGGTTCAGTCCACTCCCCCAAAAATTCAGTGAGACAAATAAATTTAAATAAAACCTATAATACATGTATTTAAGTTTAAACAAAAATCAGAGAAGATTTATTAGAATATTTAGAATAAGCCACCTATAAATATAGATTTAATAGATTTCATAGACATTTGGGCTGGAAGGGACCCCAGAGAATCCAGCCCCCTGCCCAGGGGCAGGAAGTCAGTGGGGATTTCATAGACATTAGGGCTGGAAGGGACCTCAAAAGATCATCGAGTCCAGCCCCCCACCCAAAGAGCAGGAAGTCAGCTGGGGTCATAGGATCCCAGCAGGATAAGCATCCAATTTGCTCTTGAAGGTGTTCAATGTAGGTGCTTGAACCACCTCCGATGGCAGGCTGTTCCAGACCTTGGGGGCTCGGACAGTAAAGAAATTCTTCCTTATGTCCAGCCTGAAACGGTGTCACAGTAGTTTATGACCGTTGAACCTCGTCATCCCTTCGGGCACTCTGGTGAACAAAAGTGCCCCCAGATCCTGGTGGTCACCCTGATAAACTTATAGGTGGCCATCAGATCACCCCTGAGCCTGCGCTTTTCCAGGCTAAAGAGTCCCATGACTCTCAGCCTGTCGTCGTAAGGTCTGTTTTCCTGACCTCTATCACGCACGTGGCTCTTCTCTGGACTCTCTCAAGCTTCTCCACATCCTTTTTGAATTGTGGAGCCCAAACTGCACGCAGTACTCCAGTTGCAGCCTCACCAAGGCCGAGTAGAAGGGGAGAATGATGTCCCGGGATTTGCTTGAGAAGCATCTATGGATGCAAGCCAGCGTTTTGGTTGCCTATATCCTTGACCAATAGGATCCTAGCAAGATAAGCATCCAAATGTGTCTTGAAGGTGTTCAAAATGGGTGCTTGAACTGCCTTGGCGGCAGTCTATTCCAAAACTTGGGGGCTCGGACAGTGAAGAAGTTCTTTCTTATGTCCAGCCTGAATCGGTCGCAGCGGGGTTTGTGACTGTTCGATCTTGTCATCCCTTGGGGCACTCTGGTGAACAGACGTTCCCCCAGATCCTGATGGATGCAAGCCAGCGTTTTGGTCGCTTTACTAGCCGCAGCATCACATTGCTTTTCCAGGCTGAAGAGCCCCATGGCTCTCAGCCTCTCATCTTAAGGTCTGTTTTCCTGACCTCTGATCATGTGCATGGCTCTCCTCTGCAACCTCTCAGGCTTCTCCACATCCTTTTTGAATTG
>NW_017729005.1:3661720-3674539 GCF_001723915.1 Gavialis gangeticus | reverse complement strand
TGCTGTGCCTTTTGCTGCCTTTCCTCCGAGATGGGATGGACTTTGCTTGCACATCCAGGATTTCTCCCTTGAGGAGCAACCACTTGTCCTGAGCTCCCCTCACCATTGGGTTGTGGGCTTTTAGGGCCTCTCTGACAAGCCTCTTTAGCTTGTCAAAGTCAGCTTTCCTGAAGTCAAGGACTTCTGTGTTACCGACTGACTTGCCAGCTTTGCAGCAGATGGTGAAAGGTGATCAACCCATGGTCACTGTCACGCAGCTTTCCTTCAATCATTAGGTCACTGATTAGGTCACCCCCGGTTGCCAGTATGAGGTCAAGCAGTGCTTTACCTCTTGTCAGCTCGTAGACTTCCTGCATCAGAAAGAGGTCATCCACATATGAGAGAGAGCTTTGCGACCGCTTGGATTTGGCTGAGCACTCCTCCCACGAGATGTCTGGGTAGTTAAAGTCTCCCATGACAACCATACACTGTGATCGTGCGGCCTCAGCCAATTCTCTGGTGAACTCCTTGTCAAGGTCTTGACTCTGGGCAGGGGGTCTGTAGTAGACCCCCACCATAGTATCCCCTGTACTGTGTTCCCCATGGATATTAACCCAGAGGGTCTCAAGTCGTCCATCATGGGTGCCAATGTCGGCTTGCAGGGACGCATAGCTTTCCTTGACAGAGTGCTACGCCCCCGCCCCTTTTGTCCACTCGATCCCTCCTGTACAGGGTATAGCTATCTATACCTGTGGTCCAGTCATGGGTGGAGTCCTACCAGGTCTCCATTATCGCAATGACATCATAGTTATTTGCACTTAGCAGGAGAACACGTTCCTCCTGTTTATTCCCCAGGCTCCTGGCATTTGTGTATAGGCACGGAAGTATTCGCTTGGGGGCCCTTGCCCTGCCTACATAGGGCATAGTCTGGAGGGAATCTTGGAGAACTTAGCAAATTCAAGAAGACCTGTTGTTAGCCTGTGCACCACCCTCCTTCCCACTCTTAAATCTCCCCTGCTGGTATGTATGTCATCTATGTTGTTTTGTCATGGGTGGCTAGATGGATTTTGGTATAACTGTTTTTGTGTTCTGGGGTGCAAGCAATAAAAAGTTGGGCTGTAGACCTGTCTCATCTCTTTTCTCAATAGCCAACCTGCAAGGTTACCTGTAACCCAGGTAACACTGAGCCCTGATCTGAACATACTGTCTGTAGAACTTAAACTGTAGAAAATAAACTCTAGAATGTATCGTCTGTGGAATCTAGTGTAGTTAGACAGACAAATAGTAGGAACAACTGAGGAAAGATGATCACTTTGGTACTAATGCATATATGTAGAGTGAAATTAATTCTATCTTTACACTATGTCTGGGTATGAGTGTAACTATAAGAAGAACACATCAAGAATATAAATATCTGGGTTTTCAAATGGGTTATGATACAAGCTTTTAATGCAAGTGACTTCACTTGTGCATTTATCTTCAGATGAAATTCTCTCTTCTGGTAGAAGTTTATATTTCTCTCCTGGTTATATTAATTTGTGCCACAATTGGCTGTAAAATGCTAACAGCATGCATGACAATACCTTGTCAAAAGGTACCTGAAACTTCTAAGTGTACAAGAGAAGTTACACATAACAGGAGGAAATGCCTCCAGTATTTTTTTCTCTATTAAGTACAGACTGACAATTAAAGTGTTGACCTACCTATCAAAGAATTAGAGTGCTAATGAGTATGTGATGAAGCTACTCATGTAAGCAACATGGGAGGGGGAAGAGAAAGATGACTATCAAGAGGAAAAAGCTAAGTAATAAAAAAGTCAGGGTCAGTCTGCCAAAGTAGGCACCTAGGTGACTTACACACATCTCCTGTGGGCATTGATGGGGAGTTACTGAAATTATATCTTTCATTGGTGGGAGAAGAGCAGACCCTCCATTGCTTAGTGCCTTACCATGAAGATTTAAAGTTAGTTTAAGTGAATCCATCAATGTTTGCATTGGCTGTTTTTGGGTACAGCGCACTAACTTGTACCATAGGGGCGGGCAATTATTTTGGGCAGAGGGCTGCTTGCTGAGTTTTGGCAAGCCATTGAGGGCCGCACGACAGGCAGCCCAGGGTATGTAAAAGGTTATTAAATCTCCAGGGGCCATTTTCCTATTTTGCTGGCTCTCCAGGAGATCAGTTCTTGTCGCACTGTATGTGGTCATCCTCTAATAATGACTATGGGAGTTAAGCATTAGCACCATCAAGACACCAGATCCTCATCTGACTTTGACCTTACTTCCCAGAGCTGAGATTTATTAGTGCTAATCCCCAGGTACAGAGTCAACAGTGGGGAATCTACAATTAGCAGCTTGTGTTGGGATGTGATACTACCTGATACTTTCAAGAATGCTTTAAGGTCCCAATTAATTTTAATTGGTTTGTTACACAACTGGTCCAATCGTGATTAATTGAAATCTGTCTGTAGGAGGCTCTGTTTCCCAAGCTCTTGTACTTACTCTGATAATCCTTTACAAGATGAATCACAAACTGTCCTCATAGTAATCTCATTCTTTTTTCTGTAACTGAATTTGCAAGTTATGTCAAGGCTAACATTTTTCCCCCGTTTTTTGTCTTTTTGGAAAAGCAATTGTATATAATTGTCCAGTCTCTCATTTAAAGCAGAGGTCTAGCAAAGCATCTGTGATGCATGGGGCAGTGCCAGCTGTGGCAGTACCAATTGCAACTATGCAGTTAGCTGCTACTGCAGCAGTGGCTATTTTTGCATCCCTTCTCCTCCCCTCACCAGAGGTGGTGCCTGGGGCTGTGCTGCTCCAGTCACCCTCTCTGTTATGCTACTGAGTAATCTATCATGTAGATTAAGAGGTCACCTAGGTGCCTACTTTGGCAGACTGACCCTATCAAGATTTGCATTGGACCCACATGCCCTGGCAGAATGTGGGTTACTTTGGGTCAGAAGTGAGGGGCAGCAGCAGGGCTCAGGGGGCTTTGGCTTGGGAGGGCAGCAGCAGGGCCTAGGCATGGGCATATCACTGTCCTCCCCACAGAGGTGTCCTCTTTTTTTATAACCATAAATATGGTAACCCTACAGGAATGCAACCCAGCAGTGTGTAGAGCAACACCCAACAGATAAGTCTAGGGAGGGGAAGGGGCAGGGGAAGAGGGAATGAGTGGCTGGGGGCAGATTGAGGCCCTTACAGTGATGGAGGGAGTGGGGCAGGGATAAGGCTGGGGTGAATGAGGCCCCAGGGCCAGAACATGGGAGGCTCATCTATGGGTGTGGGGGGGGGGGGGGCAGGGCTCCCTGCTGTTGCACACACCCCTGGGGGTGGTATGGAGGGCATGTGACCCCCAGATTTGTGTGTGGGGCAGAGGTGGGCTACCTACTGCAGGCTGGGGCTCTGTGAACGAATGAATGAATGTATACTCTAAAAGCTCAGTGAATGTTAACTCACTGTTTCTGATCAATGATTGTTTTATGGTCAGAATAGGGATTATTGGTATGTGCTAATGGCATGTTTTCATCAACATGTCTTCTTCCTCTGTATCTTAGTCTGATCTATTTTTATAACAGAATATAAATAAAATAATATTTACATTTAATATGTAATAGTTATTATATACATATGTTTTTATTTATGCTGGTATTTAATGAAATTACATCAGATATCTGTAGTGTAACTGAGAAATGAGCATTCTTTTGTTAGTTCACACTGGAAACACCAGCATAACTAAGAAGGAGCAAGCTGGCTTCTCTTCAGCTCATTAACAAAATTAACAGGTAAACTGTAGGTGTCAGATCATTCTATCTAGCGCTATTGGAAGCAAAATGCTACAGATTAATGTTTATATTCTCAGGTGTCTATTTCTAGCTACATAGAAAAGTAAACTTTTGACTTGCAAACTGAGGATATCCGACATGAATATCATTGATTATATCAGTTATTAGGTTAGTAGCAAGGTATATCATCAAGGCTGCCTGACTTTCCATTATAGAAAAGGCTGTTTTGGTGAATGCTCCCCAGAGGAAATCATTTTTTATGTTCAGTGCAGTGTGTATGGTATATTTTAATTAGGGCTTATGCCCATATATTGTATGACAAGGATAAAAAATGAAAAATCTCTTCACTAATGAGACTGCTGTCCTTTCAAAAACAGTAGTATGTGATCATGTAATTAAAGACCATGACATAATACACAGAGGCAGCACTAAGGTTGCACAGTGAACAACCTTAATTTTGACACTTGAATGCTTGACTTTCCATCCTGACATTTAATATGCAAGTACTTTTATGCACGTGTGTGTGTGCTCTCTCTCTCATATTTCAGATATGGTAATGAGTATGTAAATAACATTTTACATTTTCAAACTACTGTACACACATTAAACTAATTTACTCTTGACAGATGACAAAATGGAAATAACTGGAATTGAAACTGCCTATAATCTTGAGAGAGAATATACACTTACATTTTACAAAGGTGTCTCGTGTCTTTTGAGAAATGAAATACCTCAGACTAGGCAAGTAAAATGACATTTATCTCGGTAAAGCATGCCAGGGTGTCAGTGGCTGTCCTCCTGGTATACTCACATGGGTGTTTCTGCCTTTTTAGGACTATGGGACACATTTCTTTCCTAACGTAAGGAAACACTATGGTTTGGCCTTCAGAGGAATCATTATCCATCTTCTGTGTAAGCATGCTTAATGTACTGAAAGATGAATGCCCTGTACCTAGCAACTTGATACAGCAAGGTCAGTACTTTGTGTTCCTTTAAAAATGAGATTATGAACAATAGTAAGGTTATCATCCTAGTAGATGATTTTGTATAACTATTTTAACTTACAGCAACTCACCCTATAAACACAATTGTACTGCATCTTCTGTATAGGCAGTAGATTCATATTGAATTGTTTGTTTATATATTTTCATTATCATTTACCACAAACTATGATAACTCCTTGTTAATTAGATACAACTTACCTTCTCTCACGCACATGGCAATTTGTATTGTACTTCACGTATTTCATTCAGATAATACACATGGTTAATTAACTTGAGTCTTTATTTATGGATATTGTAGCCAGTCTGCCTCCAGCAAAGTCTGATGCTTTAAGACAATTATATTGCATTACCAGGATTTTCCCTCATAGCTGTTATTGGCACTGTTGAGAAGAACGAATACTGATGTATGTGAGCATGACACTTGTTGCTGATGTAGCATAATTACCCCATGTAAATTAAGTATTCTTAAACTATGCTGTGAAAATAAACACATGAGAAGAAAGCATAGGATGGGTTGACACAGCTGGTCAGCATAGCAGCTTTTCACCTCTGGAGATCTAGGATCAAAGCTTGATTGAATTCAAAAGTGCAGTTAGGTGATCTCATCTTAGACAAAAACTTGTACGGCACTATTTGATGTAATAATTGGCAGGCTGGTGGGTACTAGAACAGCAGGTGTGTCTATATGTACAATTAATGTGCCTGAATGTTCTGTGCAGAAAATTTAGGCGCATTAAACTGCAACCCCACACGCATCTGAGCATGCTCCTGATGGGAGCAGTCTAGTCCAGGGCTGCTCCTGCCCTGCTCTGACCCCCTGCAGCAGCCAGTGGAAGCTCAAGGCTCCTGCAGGTGCCAGCTGTGGGCTGCCAGGTTGCACGGGGGCTGGTCCTGATCTCCAAGATAGAGCTATCCTGGCTGCCAGGCAGCTGCCTCCCAGCCACGTGGAGATTGGGACCCATCCCGAACTCCACGTGGCTGGGAGGCAGCATCATGCTGAGTTTGGACAGCTCTCTGCTGCCTGTGGATGCCTAATGCCAAGAATGACCAAGAGCAATTTCCTCTCAGTGAGTACGTTTAGATGTGTGTATGTGCCTGTTGCAGCATCTCAAACTAGTCTGAGATGCCACAAGAGGTACGCTAAAAACAAAAATGTTTCCTATGCTGCATCTTTGCAGCACTGGCTCTCAATTTGATACTGGGAAATCCCATTGTCCAAAAAACACCCCCTCAAAAACCCCACATGGGGGGGGAGGGGAGGAGAAGCAGTCCAGAGCATGCTTGTATTGTGTGCCCTGAGGCAACCGGAGGTTGAGTCCTACGGAGAAATACTGTAGCATCTGGTCAGAGCATCTCTATGGCAGAGCAGGTCAAGGCTGCAGTGTGCCCTGGACCCAGGTGCTGTCCCAGGTAAATAGGGATGGGGTGACGACTGTGTGGTTTCTGAGGGGCTTGTGTGGGGGGGATGTGGGGTTTGTGGGGGTGGTGTTTGTGTGGGGAGCTTGGGGGGGGGCTGCCACATGCCCCCCCCCCCCATGGTGCACAACCCCTGGTGGTGGCTGTCAGGGCAGTCATGGCTTGCAGCAGGCAAAGCCCTGTGGTGGCATGGCACTGCTTGAGATCTGGGGGCTGCACAACCCAAACAGATCTGATCCAGCCTGCCCAGCTAGCATGCCTTTCGACAGGACCATGACAGCTCCTGCCACCACCTGCAGCCCCTATCCAAAGGCACACTAGCAGGGCAGGGTGGGGTGGGCCGGGCCCATTCAGCATGTACAGACTCCGGATAAGGCACTGCTGTGTTGCTGCGGGGCTGTGTCTGCTGTAGGCCATGACTGCCTTGATGTGCCGATAGACAGATAGGTCTCTATATCTACAGGTACTAGAAAATGGCACATTAGACTAATCTACTTCACAGTAACTGCTGCTCACGTGTAGGCAATGATGCTTTACTGTGTAGTAGATTAGTTTAAAGTGCAGTAAAGCATCTTGTGTACACACACCCAGCAAAGGTTAATCTAGAGCTACAACTGTGTGAGGAAGGCTGTGAAACTTACAGAACCACAGCTCTTTATACTGCATCTACCCACCTCCTCTTAACACATGTACATTCTTTCTTTATATCTAGCGCTAACCAGTTGTGATAGGCCACTACAGTTGCAAAGAAACCCACAGCAATTAACGTTCTCTTCCTGGATAGAACATAGACGGTTTAATGGAATTATCAAATCAGTCCATATTTTCTAACATATTCAGCCTATTCTTATGACAATTTGCTATCTATGCTATTTATTACCATTTCACTTATCAGGACTTTTGGGATTTACTTTGTTTTGATTTTATACAAACTTTAAGCACCTTATTAAGGCATAGATAGTTGCACTGAAGTTAACACTGAGTTGAGTTTTGCAGTTAAAAACCTACAATCAGCCTCTATACATACTATTCTTATCCTTGCCAAAGTTACAGATCTTGCTCCTTGACTACAAACTAATTTTTCTGGAAATCTGCAAGTAAATGTGGTAATTAGTTTAGTGATTAAAATAAATTAAAAGTTTATATTTTCAAAATTTAGCATCCACTATGAGATCTTTCTAACTGCTGATTTAATTTTTTTCATTTTCTTTCCAGCTGAAACTCTCCCTCAGCTGAAGCATACAATTCTTTACTATATGGGTAATTCCATGAAATATTTCACTTCAGAATGATTGACATCTTCCAGTATTTTCAAGAGGACTGTCTTGATCTTAGTCCTTGGTTTTGGAATGATTACAACATCCTTGTGATATCCTTTACCCTGAATTATTGGTATATAATCCCCGCCTTTGTTCCAATTTAACACAGTATAATTTCCTAACCAAAATTAACATGAATATCACAGTACTACAAAGTCTACATGAAAAGTTTTCAGCTAGCAATGATCACGCCTTGGTTCAACCTCACTAAATCCAAAAGCAAAACCAGAGAAAAGTCTGGTCTGAGACTTTCCTTTTATGCATATTTAAAGTGAGTTCCTATGTGGTTTTTCTGGTCATACATAAAATGCTCTAGTATAAGTGGTGCTCAGCTCTGGGGGCTGGATCCCATGTATGGGTTAGTCCACAAACCAGAAGAGATGGCTCTGCAGGCTGGAGGTTGAGCTTCACCGTCCTAATACATTGGTTTTCAACCTTTTTCCATTTATGGACTCCTAAACATTTTGAATGAAAGTGCCAACCCCTTTGAATTGTAAGTGTAGGTATTCACATATTTTTGATTGATAGTCGTCTTTTGTGGACAGCTTAGACATAGTCTGCAGACCTCCAGGGGTCTGTGGACCACAGCTTGAAAACCACTGCTCTAATAGCAAGAGACACTGCTGTAGTATAGTAGAACATTCTTAATTTGTACCAATGGCTAAAACCCCTATTACAAATTTGGAAATTAGCAAAAAAAAAAAAAGAATTTAGCATACATTGTGTGTTCATTTATTTGAAAAACGGAATCAATGTATCTTAAGAAATACATAATTACCATTAAATTGTCTGGCATTTTCGGTAAAATTCTTAATAATGCAAGACCATAACAGCACCCTGCTAGTAAGCATTTCCCAAAAAAATAAAAATGGAAAAACCGATTTTTGTAGGCAAGTGCATGGTTTGTGTATTAAAGACATCCTGTGCATTTTTATGATTTAAAAAAAAGTACTATTACATATCCACGTCCTTCAGATGGGATATAAAAAACATGGACCTCTAAATTATTTCCAAGGTTATTTAAGGTTCATGTGCTGTCAGCATTTAAAAAAACTCTTCTATCATCATTAAAGGCATTTAACCATTCACACATTTATCATCTGAATAGTGAATGGTATAACCACAATATACAGTATTGGATATCTATAGGTTTCTATGGGTAGAGAATCTGCTAGAGTTCTCCTAATTTTAAACAGTAATAATAAAGATAGAAAGGGAACTACCGGCCATTTTAATCCTTCTTTTGCCAGTAATAGGTTTCGTAGTGCTATATTCAAAGTGGATTCAAAATGGCTACAAGACTGGGCCTTTCCATTCCATTAGGAGAATATTATACAAATTTAAAGCAAGAAAAAGTATGTACAATTTAAAATATATATATATTTTTTTTAAGAATTAAATACAGTTATCACGGACAAGTGTAAGGTGATGCACCTGGGGAGGAACAATCGGCACCATACATGCAGGCTGGGGAACTCCCCTCTTGTCAGCACGGAGGTGGAAAAGGATCTGGGAGTCATTACTGACTCCAGGATGAACATGAGTCGGCAATGTGGGGAGGCAGCTAGGAAGGCCAACTGCGCCTTGTTGTGCATTCACAGATGCATCTCGAGCAGGTCCAAGGAGGTGATCCTCCCCCTCTATGTGGCACTGGTCAGGCCGCAGCTGGAGTATTGCGTCCAGTTTTGGGCGCCGCACTTTAAGAGGGATGTGGACAGCATCGAGAGGGTCCAGAGGAGGGCCACTCGTATGATCAAGGGACAGCAGGGTAGGTCCTATGAGGAAAGGTTGCGGGACCTGAACCTGTTCAGCCTTCAAAAGAGAAGGCTGAGGGGGGATCTTGTGGCCTGTTATAAACTGGTTAGGGGGGATCAGCAGGTGCTGGGGGAGTCCCTGTTCCCCCGAGCGCCGCAAGGAGTGACCAGGAACAATGGTCACAAGCTGGCGGAGGGAAGGTTTAAGTTGGACATCAGGAGGCGCTACTTCACGGTCAGGGCGGCTAGGGTCTGGAACCAGCTTCCAAGTGAGGTGGTGCAGGCTCCCACCCTGGGGTTTTTAAGAGGAGGTTGGATGACCATCTTACTGGGGTCATTTGACCCCAGTGCTCTTCCTGCCATGGCAGGGGGTCGGACTAGATGATCTGCTCAGGTCCCTTCCGACCCTAGAAACTATGAAACAGTCCTCTCACTGGTCACTTGACCTGACTCTGACTCCACTTTCTTCAAAAGGAGTATTCCAGAATCAGGTATGTGATTAGTCAAGGTCGTACACAGCCCTGCAAACTACCTAATTAATCTTGTTAGCATTTCATTGTGATCATTCTATCTTATCAGCATCAACAATTTGGGTTGTTGTTTACCATTTCCATGCTGTTATTGACAACTGGTACGTCCCATACTTTTTCTTTAATTTAATCTCTTAGCATAAGTAAAGTGCTACAAAAAACCTCACAAACCTGAAGCACATCACAAAAAGACTTCATCTGCAATTCTTATAGTTCTTTATTCTACTATTCATAGAGGCAGTCATGGAAATATTGGCAAAACTCAACACACTTGCCAAGGATTACCTGGCAGTGAGAGTTGGTTGATGCTTCTTCATGTGAAATTTAAGAACAGAACATTAAATGAATTCTGATTTCAAAACATCTATCAAGAAAGAATGTGGTGTTAAAGGGCCCAAACCACCAAACCCTAATTTCTATGGCTGCTTATTTTTCACCTAAATATTTAATGCTAATTCTTGGGGTTCTAACTATTACAACAAGCATTCTTCCTGTTGTTGAATATACTGTTAAAATATACACTGTTTGCAAAGCTGTTGTAAATGATGATTTTATATACCATATACTTAAACAAACACTACTGTAGTTGGGGTTTTTTATTCACCTTTTTCATTAAACTACATTTTTGATCTTTGAACAAAACAAATACTTACGCCTATTGCTCCTCCTGCTTTGAAAGTTTCACGGAAGTCAGTACCTAGGTGATATAGATTTTTAAGCTAGCATTTTTTCTTCCTTTTATTTATTTTGTAAAGGAAGACACCAGCTCGCATCTAACTGTTTAAAGCAGCTAATAAATGCACAAGCAAATAATTTATCAAAAAAAAATATTTCCTGAATGCCCATTTCTCTCAATTTTTGTTTTGTTTTCGAAGTTTAAATATGTAGCTAGGTATGTTGGTCATATCACTGGTAGACGACAGAAACACAAGACAGACTACAAATATGACATCTATGAAGGTTTCTTCATCATGTTGACTTTTCCAAGAGAACATGAGAGGAGCATGCAGTGTGTCCTTGCTGGAGCAGTGGTCTAGGACTTTCAAGTTCTGGGCCTTATTTCTGGCTTGTCACTGGCCTGCTGGATGACCCACCAATTACTTTATTCTTCTTTTCCTCGGTTTCTCCATCTGTAAAATAGCAATAAAGATACTTGCCTGCATTTGTAAAGGACTTTGAGATATTTGATTAGTAATTTAAACTGTGTATGCTCCTTAGTAAATAATTTGCAGCTGCTAATACCCTGAGTCACCCACTTCCTGCATTTACATCTTTATTTAAACACTTAATGTTCTGATTCTGACATAGCAAAACACTTGCTTTACAATTACTGCTTTAACAAAGTGGTTCTTCTCCAGTACACAAGAGTAATTAGAATAGCAGAGAACTGGCAAGACTGCCATCATCTATGAGCACAAGGGACTAAGTAGTATTTTAGGTTACTGTTATTGAAAGTAATAAAAATAGCTTTCAAGTCAAGCCTGCCCTCCAACGGTTTTAATAAAGAACTAAAATGAAGGAAGGTGATGTGATTTGTTCATTAAGGGAGGGTCTGTTAACATTATATATACATTGTCCTTTTTACCAGAGAAATTTACTTTTTGAGAATCTGCTGCTTCTCTTTAGGTCATATGCATTGATGTCTCATATAATCTGGCATATGCTCATCACTTTAAGTGCTATCTGATCACCTTTTTTATCATACTTTTCCTTAAAATAATGCACAGTATTGAGGCTAATCAAGTTGTGCATCTTTTCATACCATCTTAAAAGAATGATGGCAGAAGAAATGTGGGGAACATATAGTGAAAAACAACTCGCATTTCTAACAGGTTTTTAATGTATTCTTGTGTGAAAAACTGTAGTACAGTTAGTTAATATTGCTACATGTACAACTCTGGTACAACAGGGTTGTATGGCTGATCAACATCAGGCTGGTATCAAACTAGTCTAAAGTCTCATCTCCAGCAAGCAGCCTAACACCTGACAGAGGGGAAAGTGTAAAAGTTTTTCTTAATTTAAAGTTACTTTAGAGCAGCTTTCAACCAGCCATTAGATTCTCCTAAGCGTGCCACACTATCAGGCATGCAAAGATGATTCACAAGAGATGCCCAGAGATTTCAAACAGGAATCTACAATCTGACTTTAATGGTCTCAGATTTTTTTCCAACAGAGAATTGCTTTATTATTTTTCCATTGTCAGAAAATGTGTGAAAGCTAAGAGCTGGTCCTTTCTGAGGGCTGCCTTGAGTCTAGCAAGCTTGAGAAACACTGTTTTAGAGGGATGATGCCTCCTTCCTACCTCTTCCAGTCAATTGGATTATGCCTTGAAAACTGAATACTGTTTCCTCGTTTTATTTATTTTTTAAATTTAACTGCTAGTTTAACTAGCTGTCTAAGCTATACTTACTCGTTGAGACATGGATCTAGATTTCATAGACATTAGGGCTGGAAGGGACCTTGGAAGATCAGAGTCCAGCCCCCCGCCCAAAGGGCAGGAAGTCAGCTGGGGTCATAGGATCCCAGCAAGATAAGCATCCAATTTGCTCTTGAAGGTGTTCAATGTAGGTGCTTGAACCACCTCCGACGGCAGGCTGTTCCAGACCTGGGGGTTTGGACAGTAAAGAAATTCTTCCTTATGTCCAGCCTGAAACAAGCTTGTAGTAGTTTATGACCGTTCAACCTCGTCATCCCTTGGAGCACTCTGGTGAACAAACGTGCCCCCAGATCCTGGTGGTCACCTGATAAACTTATAGGTGGCCATCAGATCACCCCTGAGCCTGCGCTTTTCTAGGCTAAAGAAAGAGCCCCATGGCTCTCAGCCTGTCATCATAAGGTCTGCTTTCCTGACCTCTGATCATGCATGTGGCTCTTCTCTGGACTCTCTCAAACTTCTCCACATCCTTTTTGAATTGTGAAGCCCAAAACTGGATGCAATATTACAGCTGTGGCCTCACCAAGGCTGAGTACAGGGGGAGAAGGACATCCGGGATTTGCTTGAGAAGCACCTATGGATGCAAGCCAGTGTTTTGGTCA
>NW_017729005.1:3656395-3656720 GCF_001723915.1 Gavialis gangeticus | reverse complement strand
GTTAGCCTCCGGAGGTCTGCTAGGTCTCTGGAGAGCCACGGGGGCTGCTGTGCCCTCTTGCTACTTTTCTTCTGAGATGGCATAGACTTAGCTTGTGGATTGAGGATCGCTCCCTTGAGGAGCAACTACTCTTCTTGAACTCCCCTCTCCCTGGGGTCATGGTCCCTTAGGGCCTGACTGATAAGCCTCCTGAGCTTGTCAAAGTAAGCTTTCCTGAAGTCAAGGACTTCTGTGTTGCTGACTGACTTGCCAGCTTTATGGTGGATGGTGAAGGTGATCAGCTTGTGGTCGCTGTCACCCAACTTCCCATCGATCACTAGGTCGC
>NW_017729005.1:3641483-3656244 GCF_001723915.1 Gavialis gangeticus | reverse complement strand
GGTCTGTAGTAGACTCCCACCATCGTGTCCCCTGTGCCGTGTTCCTCACCTTTTTTAACCCAGAGGGTCTCCAGTCATCCACCCTGGTCGCCAATATCAGCTTGCAGGGACATGTAGCCTTCCTTAACATAGAGAGCTACACCCCCGCCCCTTTTATCTACACGATCCCTCCTGTACAGCATATAGCCATCTATACCTGAGGTCCAGTCATGGGTGGAGTCCCATAGATAGCTTGAATTCCAGGAAATTTGTGTTTGGAATTCAAAGACTACATTCTCATGAAATGCTGTTTATCCATCTCACCATCTTCACACTTTGTCACTAATGACATGCTCTAATCTCCTGCCACTGTTACTTAGTCGAACCAAAAATGAAGAAAAAATGTAGTTGCTTTAATTTGCACTTATACAAATTATTGTTCTGCCTCTTACCTCCTGATAAAGTAGTAAGAAGAAATTGTCTTGTTTTGGCCTTTCAAAGTCCTGAAGAACTATATTAGAGGGGCATAGCCTCAGCTGATGTTAACATAGTTATAGCAATTGATACAAGATGATATCCAAAGTTACTATTTTCAAGCTTGTTGGCCTACCCTCTGAGATTCTGAAGACATTTCCCAATAGGCCACAAAATGTGTGTACCTTATCATTCAATAGATTAAGTCTCCCAAAATGGATGTATAAAAAGGATGCAAAGAACTTTTAAGTGTATATTTCATTAGTATGGATAGTTATAACTTGCTGTTTCTCCAAATGTTACTTAATACATATGAAAATCCCTTTTCTTTAGGAGCCAACACAGTTATTTCACAAAAAGAGGCAGAAAATACATAATGCTAATCAATTTTTATTATTGTGTTCTCTTTTATAAAGAAAACAGCCATAAAAGCTTTTGAAATCAGACTACCAATGTGGTATTTTTCATGTTACAAAGCAAACTCATTTGTGCTCTTATTTAATGGATTGAAAATAAAAATAGGTATCTAAAAACAAACGTGACTTTCCTTTCCCAGTGACTCTAACTAGTGTTTTTAATCCTATAATGGAAAGAAGAAATATTGCCATATTGCTACAGAATGCCCCAGAAGGTTATTGTGCTCACTCCAAGATTAAAATTATGTACTAAGATAGTAGTTGTATTCCTGTAATTATTTTAATTATTTTGTATTACTAGAACCTGCTAACTTCCTAATAGGCAAACTGTAAGTAGCAGTGATTGTCTTAAGACAGCAGTGCTCAACCTTTTGATGCTATGCACTAGAATCGGACCCTGTGTTGCCTCTACTTAGTCCACTGCTGCCTCCGCTCAGCCCCATGCCACCTCTCTCGGTGATGCACTACCAGATTAGAACCCCGCGCCACCTCCTTTAGCCCCATGTGACTGAATCAGGGCTTGGTGATGCCTCTGCTTGGCCCATGTGGCTAGATTGGGCCCCAGACCAGCTCCATCCATTGATTCTACATGCTATAGTACAAAGCTTAACATACCAAGTTGTTTAAGGTGCTTCTTGCAGATCTGGAAATTTGGTAGCAGGCGACCTGTGTAGGCTGGATGGCACAGCTCTTTGGGCTGGGGCTTGAGCACCCCTGTTTTAAAACTGAAGGCATTAAGAAATGAAGTGCTATGTTAAGGACCCTGTCAGAATTTCTACAGCTCTCAGTTACATTTCTTTTAATCCTGATTTTATTATTGGTGACTTGTAGAGTGGGAAAAAATGTATCCATGCCCTTCTTTTTGTCATATAAAAGAAGGGCTCAACACTTAACTCAACTGTTTTTATAATATGGGGACTACCGGGTCTTAATGTCCTTGTTTTGAGGAAGTTGTGTGATTACGCAAGTGGCATGAAGTGAAATTAAAGCTACTGAAAGGGGGAAAAGTGTTTGTGTGTTTTCATTATATCTGTTTTACGCAAATTTCCAGAATTCTTGTTTGCAAGAATTTTTAAACCCTCATCCTATCAGCTGAAGCTTGAGGAACGCTGAGGGAAAAAGCTACAACCAATAGGGAAGATTAAGAATTGTTTTTAGAACTTTAGGAATAGCAAGCAGAATACTTTTTTTCTTGAGGGAAGACTAGTGGCAAGGAGACTTTCAGATCTTTGCAACATGATGAAGAAACACAGGGTATTTCTACAGGTGCAATTCAATGCAACATGATAAACTCCAGCAGTCTGTGCCAGAGTCAGCTGCTTCCAGGCACAGCATCTGCATGTGCACCCTGTACCCAGAACTGCAGCACTCTGAGTTGGGGCAGAGCAGCTCCAGGCTGGCAGGGGACACAAGGGGTCAGCCTTGGGCTCCAGGTGCTGGCATCAGGTGGTGGAGGGGCTGGCTGGGGCATGAGGGTGCTAAAGCCTGCCCCTGCACTTTAGTACCCTCATGTCCTAGCCAGGCTCTGTCACTGTCTACATGTCCCTGAAAGTACTATCCTACAGCAGACTTAATTAATTTACTGTGACCTAATATTGGCACATGTATAAATTGTGAAGCTTTACTGTGGAGCTCATTAGTCAACTCTACAGTAAAGTGCACATCTAGATACACCCAAGGTGACATTTTTTTCCCTTTACATTTCTCTTTAAAAAAAATAGGGTTGGATGCTAGCAAATAGACTGATCCAAAGCTCATGAAATCAATGGGATTTTGATCAACATTACATAATCAAGTTGAGATACTAGCTTAATGTGAGTATTAAACAGTTCGTTCAGAGTTTTAATATAGAGAAAGAGTAATTTATATAAACGTATCAGAGATGTGCATACTTTAATAACATTCAACATATATGATATTACTTTTCCTATTGTATTCTACTTTTTCCACAAGTAAACCCTACAAGTTACTTCAAATGAGAGCTAATTTATTTTATTAGTTCATAAACCCCAAAAGCCAAACGAAAGTCTTGCAGTAACTGAAGACAGGTTTTATCTGTAATTTAAAATAATTGTATTTAAGCCAGTCAGTTATTCCTTTTGAAAGGATCCTATATGCTTCATTCAACCAGGACTTCTCTTCATTTTAGCAATTACTTAGTTGCCATATTGAGTCCAGATTAAACCCTGTATCCAGTGTCTCATTGGTGGGCATAGTATAGGAAACTAGATGTATCATGTGTGCAGAAATCTGTGTGGAAACTAAAACCCTTTTAAACTCATTTTTTCACACTGACTCAAGTTTTGAGTAAAGAAAATCTCAAATTCACTCCATTGCAGAAAGCTGAGCAATAAAACTCTTTCTTATTGCATTTAGGATGTTTTAGAATCTCTTCCCGCACCAAGTTTGTGCCTTAAAAGTCTGTTGTAAAACAAGAAGCCATCCATTACATAAATGTTTTCATACAAAAATCAATTCTGACTTTAAAATACCTTATTGTCAAAAGGCGGCTCTTCAGCATCTTGTTAATTATTCACAGCACCTAGGGAACAACAATAGTGCAAAGAAAGAAGCTGAATGAGTGTTTTTCAAGTTTTTTTTCTGAAAAGCTTCACTTGCATACCCTTATAATATGAAGAGACATACAGCCTATAACTATATAAAAGGGTTGTATGAAACGGTAAAATGTTGTCAACATATCTAAAATAAAGCAATAGTGCAATGCTTAACATACGCAGTTGTTTAAGGTGCACTGAATAAACATAATTCACCAAGATTGGTGTTAGAATAAAAGATACTATATTAATAACAAAGGCTCCTTTAGACTGTGCAAGATTTGTTTGCTCTTGTCAATATTGCAGCAAAAACATAGCTGAACAGAAGAGTGCTCTACTTAATCTTGTAAATCCTTTCAGTTGCTGTTATTACAGAAATATATTCTTTAGTTGCAGAAGCTCAGTTCTGGAACTGCTAGGAAACTAGCAGTTTATAACCAGCAGTACTTAAATGAAAATCTTTGAACAGTAACTGGATATATTTCACAAGTAGAAATTTAAATACTAATTTAAATTTTAATGTAAAAACAAAATTATCTTAACATATGTATATCTGGCCTCAGGAAATCCTTTTATCCCTCAGACCTGGTCTTTAAGCAAGTATGCAGTCAGACTATTGCTTTCATCATTGGCCAGAAATTCTGTTCACCACAAAATGGATCTACATTTTAAGTTTAAAGTGCTTAGGTAAACTCTTGTGAGATTACCTTCATATGTAGCTGCTGTCATAATTTCCATTTATCCCCTGGATTCAGGGATGGCCAGGCCAAACCATCAAAGCCCAATCAATATATCTAGTTATCTCAGTCTGAGGAAATATCAACTGGATTCCTAGTGCTGCAATAAATGAACACATAAATCAACAAGCCAATATGTAACAGCTTCAACCACCTTCCTTACAATGCTACCCACATACCTGTGGCAGATGTACGGTCTGCAATTTCTGCTGCTTTTTGCTCCTTAACTCTAGCATGCTTTTCTTCAGGAACAATATTATGTTGCTGCTCAGAGTAGTCAACACCCGCTGATCTTCTCATGTCCTTGCTGTCCATGTCCAACCAATGGCTCCCAGGAGTCAGCATCCTGCTCTGAACAAGATGGAACTTCAGCAGGTCTGAAATGCTTTTCTGTCCCCCTTGCTGTTGATGAATGTATTGCACTCCTCCATAAAGCAGTTGCTTAGGCATGTGTTCATCACTCGTGCATGGGACATGGCTAGCGCAACAGAACTACATCTACTTCATCAATGCTTCTATTCAGTAACTATCATCTTGTTGCAGCATCCTGACATTAGATATTTGGTCAAGCTCTTCATCCCTCAGGAGGGAACACAAGAAACATTGGTTGATTTTTCTTCAAATGCCAGAAGGGGACATTCTTCAAATGTCCCCAGTATGATATCTTGGATTTCACACCCCTAAAGCAAAACAAGAGCAGCAGCCCTCCTAAACCTTTACCTTCATAGAGACCTTGATTTCTCCAAACCCACTTGGCCAATTTGCCAAAGGCTGCATCTACTTTCAGGTGAGGAAACAACTTCCTCATTGATACTAACAGAATCTACCAGCAGTGAGAGGAAACTGTTCTTCACCAATGTTACGGTGCAGGCTACGAGTTGATATATGATGTTGGTCTGAGTTTTACCCACAGTGATTAGTGGTCTAAGCATCAAATATGAAGTACTTATTACATTTGTGAGAGATCTCAAGTTTTCAGCCACAAGGTGTCTTTTCAGGTCTGGGAAAGAAGCCGGGATCAGACTAGACCTTTGTGTAATGGCAGATGAATTCTATGCAGCCTTTTTTTAGAGTAAGAGAAAATCTAAAAAACTGCATCTTTAATGGAAGAGCAGAGATACTAAGCTATTTTCTATGTGTTGGCAGATCTGATAATGCTCTTACTAAATCCTTGGTTACATTCACTCCTCTGTCCCCTTCATTCACTGGCAGAGCTTAAATGGCTACATTTCTAATGTTCCTAAATAAAACAGATCACTGTTATGATCCTATTGTAAAAGACAGCACTTTGGACTAATGCCATGATACTTCTTTATGCTCTGGAATTCCTTTATTTAGTTTCTGAAGCATCTGGAATACTTTGCAATGAAAGGTGCTATATGCTCAGAATAAATAAGATGATCAGTTCCATCATTCATACAAGCACAAACCATTCTGCAAAATTTCCTTACTTCTCTGAGGCAAAGAATGGGATCCAGCATTTATTACAAGAACATTAATTCACTCTCTCACCTTTTAAAAGTCAGACTTCTTAGATGTGCTTACTATGAGCTACTTTAATTATTCATTCACCATGAAAAATGAGATGGTTCCAAAACCATTTGCTGTATATAACTGTTGATAAAACATTTTACTTAGTATTGATTTCATGTTCATGTAGTCCCAGTTAAATCCTTTTACCACCAGTGTGAGAAATGACCTCTCAATTCAGACAGCTTTTGCAATTGACCGCATGAATTGCTAGTTAGCTAGACAGAACAGAAATAGAAAGCTGTTTTTGTAACCGAAACTTGTCCTCTGACCATGGGTATAGGCAGGCATGTGAAGCATATATAACTTCATACACTTTTTCCAGTAAGAGGGTAGCTTTTTACGTAGCCTGCTCGAATTAATGATTGTGGAAAAACAAATGCCCAGCTAGTAATTGCATATACCTGGGTGAATAGAAAGTGGTATACTATTGCATCCTTTGAGGCAGTAGTGGTCAACTAGTGAGGAAGCAGGGATCTGGGAAAGATGGGGGTACAACAGAGCAATAGATGAGGATAAAAGACCCTGGGGACACTTGAGGTGCAGGGTGGCCTGTGTGGGTAATGGTTATAGGGGCAGTGGGTAAGAACTGGAGTACCCTGAGGTTGGGGATCCATGCACCCAGCCTAATTGTCCTAGATCTAATCCCAGTAAGTCTCCTGGATATCACGCTTGCTGTGGAGCATTGTTTATTAGCTCACGAGCAGGGAGACAAGGCTGTGCGCCTGGAGCCTGCGCAGCACCTTACAACCAATGCCCTAGAGCTGTCCCCTGGCACAGTGATAGACTGGGTTGTTTTAGGAGCTGGATATGTCCTCACTCCTACAAACGTCCCCACAACTCATGGGGAGTAACCACATACCCTCCTCCATCACAACCCCTTCCATCCCCAAAATCACACTACATACTTCTCCCCTCTCCAACACTTGCAACACACACAACACCCCCACTTCCCTTACCAAACATTTCCATTAATTACCCTCTCTCAATACTCATACCACAACTTTTACCCTAGCACAAAGCTCTTTTCCCCAAGCACATCCTACATCCACCACCCCACCCCACAAATGCCCCACAAAATACAGCTACAAAAGGATTCTAAATCAGTATCATTCTGTGCCAGTGATGTTTCTCAATAGAGCAGAGCTGGTTTTGTTGGGTAATTATCATACCTTGTTCTGTTGATGTGGTTTTTTGTGTGGTGGGCTCACTGCTTGTGCCAACAAGCCTGGCTTGGAGAAAGACACTTTGGATTGGTGGAACATTTCTACCAATCAGGTAACAGCTGAGAGGGCTTGCCCTGCCCCCTTTTTTGGGGAGAGTGGAGGGGAGCCCCTGGACCTGATTAAAGACTGCGCTTTGCAGGTCTGGCAGACTTCAGGGGCGGGGCCTCCAGTGTAGATAAGCCCAGCGTGCTCAGCATGGTGGGCAGATGTGACAAGGGACTTAAGAAGAGTGCAGCAAGAAAAGCTGGGGAGCTCTCCCCCAGCGGGCAGTAGGCCCAAGGCTCCTGAAGCTGCTACTGGAGAAGCAGCTTTGGGAGTGCTGCAAGACCACTCCGGCTCTGGATGGCACCTGGCGACAGTACATGGAAACCTAGCCCTGGGAGTGGTGTGAGACTGCTCAAGCCTATCACAGTGCACAGAGTCCAGGCTTTGGGAGTCTGTTCAAGTGGCAGTTCAAGCCTGTAACCCTGGCCGATGTCACGGTGCACATTTTGGCACAGAGCTAGGGCTCTGGGGGCCGTAAGCAGTGGCTTGAGCCTGCAACCCCAGAGGGCCAGCAGGTTCCACAGTGTGCAGGGTGGTGCACAGGCCCAGACCTTGGGAGCTGCAGCAGGGAGGCTCAGGCCCCTAACTCCAGCAGGCTGCTGGCAGGGAGGTGCACAAGGGGCACATGAGAGAGCAGAGTCGGAGAACAGTGAAGGCGGCTTGGGTTAGCCATCCAGCATGAAGCCAGACGAGCCCAGCCTTTACTAAAAGAGCCCTCGGTGCCAAAGCCAGGGCACAAGAAAATAGTGCTGGGGTGTGAGACCCAGGAGCCAGCAGCAGCACAGCAGCTGAGAGGAGACAAGTCCCCAGTGCCCAGAGCAGGGCACAGGGTGGGAGAGGCCTGGCAGTGCAGGAAGGCCTGGAGAGGCACTTCAGTGGCAGCACGGAGGAGACCTATCAAGCTGCATCCTGACCACCACCACCTGAGGAAGCATGAGTCACTGGGCCCTTTGGTCTCACTGGGGAAGGTCCTTTGGGGAAGGCAACCCAGAGAAAGTGGCTGGGGGAGCAGTCCCCTGCTCAGGCAAGGGCCTAAGGGGAGGGGGCCTGTGGTGCTTCCTGGACACCCCCACCCCTCCGAGCAGGGATATATATATAAGGGATAGATGTTATGAAGAACGTTTGTGTCTGCGCCTTATATTTTGTAATGAGATGTTGTATTGTATTGATGTTGCTGCAGTTATTTGGTTGTGATGGGTAAATAATGTTATCATAGAACAAAGTAATTTCTGATTTTATTTTGTGGGCATATTGTTTTCTCTGTTGTGGTTGGGAGTAATTTTCCTAGAGCGTCATTTAGGGTTTGACCTTGGTTATTGATAAATGTTCACTGTGTAAATATATGTATATGATATTTCATTTTATGTTTAGGTAAATTATCATTCAATAAACTGTAAATAATTAAGAGCATTGGCTTGGAGTTGACTCTATAGAGGAAAGAGGAACCTGCGCTCAAATCACTGGTGTCCTTCTCGCAACACTGTTGCCTGCCTCATCTATCCCTTCCAACTGAGGATGGGCGCACCCTTGGGTGTTCCCAGGTTACATTTGCATTCTAATATTTGATGTTTTAAATATTGTACTTTTATGTGTTATAACTTTTGTCATGTTCCTCAGAGTAAATGACATTTGTATGGGGGGAAGAAAGGGGAAGGTGTCTGACAGCACTGTGTACAAAGCTGAAATCTCTGCCTCACACCCCTGCTGCTCTGACTGATTTAGGATTTGTATTCTGTAGCAAAGGTTTACACTGTTATTTCTGCTCTGCTTCTTTCACCTTCGTGGTCAGAAGTCAATTTTCCTTTTCTTGTGGATACAGTACCAGTCATCCATTCCAAATTCAGTTTGTGTTCATTAAGAATGCAGAGAAGATAACCAAATACAAGTTGACTAAAACATAATTGTTTTAGTAAGAAGAATGAGCAGTAAGTTATAGCTATAAAACAGTACCTACAGCACAACTGTGAACCTTTGCCTCAAATGCTTCTAAGTACCTAACTAGATAGTGAATCCTAGTGAATCTTCAAGCTGTTTCCCAGGCAGTTGCAGCCAGAGGTCCTTGTTCATGAAGTTTCTTCCCTCTGGCATGTGACAGATGTAGATAGCTCACAGGCTTTTTTTTCTTATAGGTTAGTTTTCAGAACAAAGCCTAACCTTTCTTATAGGTTAGTATTCAGAACAAAGCCTAAATAGCTTTTGTTGTATTCTCTCTCCATCCAAAAACCTGTCCTGAGAGTGATTCATCCATCTCAGTAAAGAACTGAAAAGGTTCCTATCTGCCTAGCATTCTAAATGTAAAAATTGCCACATAAGGACAGATGAAACTGCTGGAGTTCATAGACACTTTTGTACCCTCCACTTCCCAGTATATCAGGAGCTCATTTGCAACAGATATATGATTGCTGATTGTGTATTTGCCAGTCCTAGAATAGTCTTCATAGGTATGTCATGCAAACTTTGGGACTGCCTTTATAAGTGTCATATTAGCCTTAGTGCATTATTTTGTGCTGGCTCAATCTCTATTGATAAGGCTCAACACTGCCAACTGGCAAGGTGCCAGCTTAGTGATAACCAGGACATTTCTGCTTGTTAAAGAAAAGGGCAGAAATGCAGATTATCCCTATCTACACAGATACTAAACTACTCCTGAAGGACTGGAACAAATTAATACTGATTAATAGAATGTTGCATTAAATGACAATTAGCAAATACAACTAATGCTACCACGTTAGTATAAAGCCCTTGCCAGGATGGTTTTGCACAATGATTCTGAATGTTTGGAACAGACTGAGCCCTAGAACTTGTTTGGATCCTATGGCTAAAGACGTTTGCAGGAAATGACAGAATGTCCACAGAATGCCACGAGAAGAATACGGGCAGCCATACCTAGTAGTTAGGACCAAGAACTGGAATCTGAATGGGAAGTCAGGACAGGATGATGGTTAAAATCTGGATGTCAGGAACAGGCTAGAATCAGGGGCAAACTGAAGTCAAGGAACTGCAATTCAAGTTGGGGCCAGGAAGCTGCAAATTAGGAACGGCCCAGAAGTCAGGAGTTGAGAGTTGTTGCCTGGCTAGCCAAAGGTCAGAAACCAGACACAGGTAGCAGAAGCAAGAGCAGGGGTCAGTGTAGCTTATAAATTTATTAGGAGACTTATTGTACAGACAGCTCATCACTAGCTCCTCTACTGGTTTGACTCTGCTTGGCATGGGTCAGCTTCCTGCCAATATACTAGCCAATGAATGGCTGCCAAAGGGATGATTCATCCCCAGTTACGAACATCTATTGTAGGCCTAGATCTAAATGGGAGACAGTGTAACAGTATGTATGGATCTCAGAAGTAAACTAGCAGCAGCAGAAAGGAGGAGTCTGAAGGAGGAATAGGAAATGAGGGGGCGGAGATAGGAAGAGAGTTAGAGAGGCTAGGGAAGAACAGCAGGCCCTGCAACAGCTGTGTAAGAAACTGCTATAATAAAGACTGTTTATATTAAGTAGGGAACTGTTCCTTGATTACCCAGACAAGGTCACATGAAACAGACAGGAGGGTGTTTGGGTCTACTACAGGCTGAAGGCCATCCCCAGCTGGCTCACAAAGAAAGGCTTTATTCTCCAGAGCAGCATATTTGGAACACAGCACTTATTGCAAAACCAGTAAGCCCTGATTTCCTGTCTGTCTTTAGAAGTGGATCAAAATAATATTGGGAATATTCTAGTGAACGACCATTTTACATGGTATGTGCAGGCATATCCAAAGTAAGATCAGAGGCCAGCCCAGTTCAAGTGCTGAGGGAGACACTTTTCCCTGTATGGATTTCTAGAGCTTGGATACATTTTGACCAAAGAAGGGATTTTGAAAAGGGTATTTTCCTCTTGAAGGGAGCATAGCATCTGAGCAAGAATTACAATCTCCTGAACCACCTTTTATCACCCACAAGGAGATCTTGAGGTAGAACAGTTTAACATTTCTGAACGTTATGAGGACTCATGCTCAGCGTATAAGCTGAATTGGAGCCAGCATGTTGCATCATTGGTGTATTAATTCAATGCCACAAAGAATGTTTCTATAGGAATTGTATTATGCTTCAAGAGAACCCAAATTACCCTCAGACTTATGCTTCGGTGTGTCAGCTGAACTAACCAATTACCTCAACTTATGCTTAGTTGCTCAATGAAGAGAGAAATTAAGAGATACTTACAACCCAATATAGTTCTAATTCATGACTCGGACAGAAATAAGTACCAACATGATCCTCAGCAACACGCTCTAGAGGAGAAAGTTCTGTTATAAAACTTGTGCTGCTGGAAAGCACAAGACGGAAAACTGACCTAAGGTACTACTTATGCTATTGCTAGTGGAAAAGTCAGAAGAACTCTGCCAATCTACAGGAGCAAACCTAGGATAAGATCAGTTCCAATAAAGGTAGGACCAAAGAATCTTTTCCTATCCATCCAGCGGTGTTTCCCAAAATTTTGATACCTGGGGCACACTTTTTTCCTGGATTAAAATTAGTGGTACACTTTGTTCACTATCCCATGCATAGTGCTGACCCAGGCATGGTCTGGTCCCTTTGTATGGGGCCAATGTGTCTGGGACCTGATCCCTTTGTGTGGGTCTGGTCCAGCCATTCAGGGCCAGTCTGGCGGCAGTGGTTCTGGCATGGCTGGAACCTCATTTAGCTGTGTAAGGTTGGCTCAGCCAGGGTCTCATTCAGCCCATTTTTACAGCATATTTCTGTTGCTATTGTGAAACACTAGGGTGTTGGCACACCCTTTGGGAATCACTGACATAAACCATTTGAGACAGTATGTAACTTCAGCCCTTAGCAAGAAGAGCCTGCTGGAAAGAAGCCACCACTCAAATTTTGCAATAGAACTTCAGCGAATAATCAGGTTCTACCCTATGCATTCCCCAAAGAATCACCAATGATGCAAAGCAATTCAACTAACCTAGGAGGGTTGTTACAGCATCTAAAGTGCCCCAACAGTCACAAAAGCCTCTGGACTGACTTGACTTGACCCTATGCATGTAATTAGGAACATCTGTGTAATGAGGAGAATCCCATAATGTATCCTAGAATGTAGATCACATTAGAGCTTCAGTCTCTCACATCTTCTAAGAGCTCTGGCTCTTCTGTCTTAATGGCCATGGCAAATGCATTTATGCCCACTGAGCTCACAATGATGTCCTCACTATGCCAGCCCAGAAAGAGAAGTTCATTCCACCTTTTTTACCAGATCTCTTTGAAAAAAGAAAGGATTTTGGCAAGACCTGTTATTTGACAATGCAAGCACAGATGCAGCTGATGATCCCTGTCTCCTAGAAATTCCAACATGAGAATAGGCTACAGAAACGACTGTGCCAATACATGAGTCTTTTAAGGGAAGTTTCACTGTCACTACTCTAAAAAACATTCCCATTTGCTCATGTAATCCTCACTCTCAATAGGCAGGGTTATCAGGATGGAAAGAAGGTTAACTTACCATAGAGCCATGATAGTTAGCCAGGAACAGTACACTTACCTCACAGGCTTGTGGCAACAGTAGTAAGCTGTTTAAGACCCTCTGAAAATGAAGTGGAAATAATATAGGTAGTCCTCGGACTTACAACACAATTAGTTCCTGAAAACTGCATCTTAAGTCAAAACTTTGCAGCTCAGAACCAATTTTCTCATAAGAAACAATGTTATAAATGGGGGATTGGTTCCAGAACCAAGGCCCAATTTTCACTAAAAATACCCCAGAATTTTGTACTTGAACAATTATAGATGAGTAATATAGCTACATCAGTGTATTTATATTGTAAATCGATATGTATCGATTTGTAAGGACTTCTTTGAGGTGACTTTGCTGGACTTTTTGAAGAGTTCTTGGCTAGAGTCTCCTCAGGAATCTTGTCTGCAGGTTTGTCTGATTTCTTAAAGAAAGTATCCAAGGAAGTTTGGACAGATGTTCTCCAGGGAGATAAGCGACCTTGTTTTCTGGTGTGGCATTGCATTGGATCAAGCATTGTAAAGTCGAAACTGATGTCATAAAGTTGAAACGGTGTCAATTTATAAATGTTGTAAGTTCGAAACGTTGTAACTCAAAACGTTGAAAGTTGAGGACTGCATGTATATGTATAATTTGCCAGGAGGAGGAAGAGGGGGTGCAGTATGTTTATTAATGTTCTGTTTTGTGCTATAGAAGAAGGAGATCTCAGGCACCAATTACTGATGTACTGTAGGAAGTGAAAAACCCAAGGCAGACAACTTTGGTTGAAACTCTGCATGTGGTTGCCTTGGCTGTAATGAAATATTGCTATCTTTATTGTGCTGCTAAAGGGCAACAGAATTATGTAGGGCACTTAATGTGTCCCAAGTGAGGATGTTAACACAAGAACTTTGCTTGTGGCCCACTGCATAGCTCAGCTTGTCCTTGAGAAGACAAAGAGAAAGAATCCCTAATAATGAGGACTCCTTTCAAGGGTCTTATATGCCACTGCACCTTGTTCACAGAATAACAACATGGCTCTGCCATCCATCCAAGCAGCACTAGTAAAGTGGTAATCACTCTTGCTATAATAGGACCCTAAAGACCATGGAGCCTGGTGTTGCTATAGCCATATCAGGAGCCATATTAAGCACCTAATATATTAGGTTCACTATAAATATTTTATATATATCACTATATATCACTGTCTAATAATATTTTAGACTCTCACTATAGCCACTTTAGGAGCCTGGCACCATGGTGAGAGGCAACAGAATTATATGAGGTTGCCTGGAAAGAGCAGGGTGGGGAAAAACAGTGCAAAGACAGTTATGGAAAATGGGCTAGAGTTGGTGTCACAGTGCAAGGCAATGACAAAAAGATGGCATTACAACAAGAGGCAATGTAACTGGTGGGAGCACAGCTAAGGATACTAACAGAGCAGAGCCAGCTTTGCTTTCAGTCAGGCTGTGACATTGCTATCTATTGACAACAAACCTGAGCAGGATGTAGTGAAGGAGAAAGGGAGTGTCAACAGGACATTTAGCCAGAACTTCTGATGGACAAAGGAATACAACCTAGGGTGTGGTACAGATGCCTGTTTTATTTATCTGTCTGCTCTATGTAGGGGTGACCTCTTGTTTTCCCTACTTCACAGTTATGTTCCTGTTCACCTCAGTAACATCGTAACAACTTCTGTGAGAGAGGCAGTGCCAGTTGTTTGCAGTGCCCAAGGAAGGTAGTTATTTATCCCAGGTGTCGGCCTGGCCTCAGAATCGCAGCCTTACTCATTTTAAAGGGAGCTGCTTGACACTTGACTCTGGCCCTTTCAGCTGCTGCTGGTGGAGGGATTCACTGCCACGGGAGAAAGTCAGCATCAGTGCACAGCTGGCACCTCCCGTTTTGCCCTTTAGCCTGTGTCCAGCGGGGCAGGACTCCCCTGTCTGCAGCTGCGGCAAGTGGCTAGCGTAGCCAAGTCCGCTTGTAATAAGTAGAATTGGGCTTCTTTTTAAAAGTCACTTTAATTTTTTGAGAGGCGGGCTCATAAGCACCCCCATTCCCCTCCCTTTGAAGTGGGTTGGCCTGGTTTTTAAAGGCAGTACCCTTTTTTTTTTTCTTTCTTTCTCTTGACTTGGCAACACGGCAAGCGGCACTGCAAAGCCTAAAGAAAGAGAAGGCAGGGTCGGCCTGGGAGGCCATTCCCTTCCTGTCACGAGCGACGTCCTCCTTCCCTAGGCTCAGGGACTCATTTTTCACAATGGGTTTGGCTGAACCCGAGTTCAGGGCCAGCCGCTGCCTCACGGGCGCTCCCGGCCTCCCAACCGCCAGC
>NW_017729005.1:3638682-3641308 GCF_001723915.1 Gavialis gangeticus | reverse complement strand
GAGCCACAGGCGAGTCCCGCGTGACCCGCGCGCCCCCTACGGGCCCGGGCCCGGGCCCGCCGCACGCCGGCAGCGGGAGGGGAGGGGAGGGGAGGGGACGGGAGGGGCGACTCGCAGCCTTGCTCCCACCCCTCCCTTTCGGAGGAGGAAGGCAGGGGCCTAAGCCAGGCCGCACCTCCCGCCGCGCAGGCGCAGTGACGGTAGCGCCCAAGCCCCTCCTCTCCGGCCCTCGCTCGCGCCGTCGGGATGCCGAAGCTGAGCAAAGAAGCCAAGCAGCGGCTGCAGCAGCTTTTCAAGGGTGGCCAGTTCGCCATCCGCTGGGGCTTCATCCCCGTCGTGCTCTACCTAGGTCAGTCCCACCGCTGAGCCGCGGGCGGGGCTCAGCCCCGGGTAGGCCCTTGATCACCCAGCCAGTCCCCGGGGCAGCCCGAGGGCGCGCGGGGCCTGGGAACGCCCCGCAGACGGGGGAGGGCGGGCGCTTACCGGCCGCTGGAGAGAGCACGGGGTCTCCTGCAGCCGCTGGGGAGAGCTGCGCATGTGCTGCGCTCGACCCCGCCCCTCTCCCGCAGCCGTTGTGGGGGGGGGGGTTCTAGAACTGGGGGGCGTCCAACGGCGGTTGGAGCCTGCGCGGGGCGGGGTCTCGCTCCGGCCACGCGTGGGGCAGGGCGGCCCCGGCCTCCTGGGGCGGCGGAGCGCGCACGTGCCCTGTCCAGACAGCCCCATGGGTCTCAGCTCTCCCGAGCCTAATACAAGGCCTTCTCTTCACTAAAATCCTAGCTCTGGTACTTTAAGGCCTTGGATTGGGGAACCAGTGGGTTGTTGAGAGAGAGCGCTGCAGAGCGGGGGTTCCCAACCATTCTACGTTGAGGACCTGCAGTGACCAGCATGCTGCAGGCAGGCAGCCCTTTTTTATACTTGGTCACTTCTGGTCTAGCAGCCAATCCTGCAGACTGGTAGCCAACCCTTTGGGGCCAGGGGGTTGGGAACCCCTGCTCCAGAGGCAGGAGTTTCTCCTGCACAAATGTCAACGTATTCAGCAGGCACCACTTCCATACCTGGTTACCCTGCAGCCAGTCTGGCTCCCTGTTCTGATGATCAGACAGTCCAGGGTCTCACTGGGACATTCAGGGCCGTTGTCATGCTTTTTGTTACTTATGCATGCTTTTGTTTTACCCTGTTTGCTCTGTTACTGGCTCTTTATAGGTGATTGGCATAATTGAGTCCTTGTCATTGGGTATGTTGTTTTTTTTTAAAACCCTTTATGTTTAAAGGGCTGTTGGTTGTAGCTGTGCTGGCCTAAGGCAGGCATGGGAAACCTCCAGGCCACCTGTCGGCCATGGACTCTATTTCCCAGCTGCCCCTGCCCACATGGCTTGTGCCCGTCTCTATGGAGAACTCAGTTGTGCCAGCAGCACGCACAGCAGAGCAGTGCATGCGGCTGCTCCGGAGCTGGGAACGTGGGACAGGGGCAGCTTGGTCCAGAGCTACGGTTTGTAGCCTGCATGCTCCAAGCAGGGGCGCGCATGCAGGGGATCGTGGCTCTACCCCAGCTCTAGACAGGCTGTCACTGCTGCAAGGAGCTGGGGCAGAGCCACAATCCCCTGCATGCGCGCCCCTGCTTGGAGCATGCAGGCTACAGGTTGTGGCTCTGCCCTTGCTCTGGAACAAGCCACCCGCATCCCAAGTTCCCAGCAGCTCCAGAGCAGCCCTTTGCTCTGCTACACGCGCTGCTGGCATGGCTGAGTCTGGGGTCTCCATGGAGACTGGCACAAGCCATGCAGGCAGGGGCAACTGGAAAATGGAGTCCCCAGCCGACTGGATCTGGCCCATGGGCTGGACGTTCCCCATCCCTGGTCTAAGGACATAGGCAGACAAGGCTCTTTGGGTAGATATGATATCTATTATTAGACCAACTAGTTGGAAAAATTATTCTTTGCAATCTTTCAGGCACAAACACCCAACACACCCAGACTGGCATACTCTTTCTGTTCTTTTTTTCTTTCTGAACATCTTCTCACTGCCCTGGACAAAGTTTCTACTATAACCAAACTTGCAGCTGCTTTGTTTAGCTTTAACTGGTAACTAGTAGCTTTTTAGCAAGCTCAGTTGCTATGCAGTGCTTCTCAGGAGCGGACACTAGCAGTTTTTATGGTTACAACTCCAGTAACAACATCTGAGTGTGGAGCAGCGATTCTCTGCCAGGTTTCTGCAGCAGTGCCCTTGGCAGCCTTTTGAGGGAGCCGTGGGGTGCCACATCACTCTTAGGTTTGCAGACACCTACACACAAGTCACAAGCTAAACCCAAAAATGTTGAATGAGAATCAGTAGTGTCACAAACATTTGGCCCTGCTATGGGATTTCCAAGTTCTTTGCAACAGAAGACTTGCTCAGTTGTTTTACTGTAGTCAAAAAATGAGCCATTGCTTTTGAAGCAGTGCTATGAGTCTATAAAGTTTGAGAGCCACTAATGTAGAGCAACATGGATGTAACTAGTTTGTGATGGAGCAGGCAGCTGAATCCAGAGTCAAGGCCTGGGGTTGAGCATTGGACTGGATTGCACATTAAGCATGTAAAATACTTGCAAATGAGTATAAGCTGCATGCTCTGTTAGAGTAGTTTAATTTCC
>NW_017729005.1:3632211-3633682 GCF_001723915.1 Gavialis gangeticus | reverse complement strand
GTACTTGTGAACAATATCCTTTTATCTTGTTTTATTTGTGAAAAGTACTGGAAACACCAGTTGTGCCTAAATACCATGTTAAATGTATTTTCTTATGAATCTTTTAAGTAGATCATTTTCACTGTTGTCAGATATTTCTGAAGGTTACTTCCATTTACATTTTTTTAAGTTTCAACTTTGTAACCCTATCAATATGTCCATTACAACTGTTCAAATATATAGTAAACATATTTATAAGTAGTTTCTCAGTCTCCTACTCCAGGGGTGCTCAGTCTGCAGCCTGCCGGACGTGGCATCTGGCCTGTAGAGCTCCACATGTGCTGGAAAATTTGGCATTGGGAGTGGTGGCAATTAATACGGCCACCCTCCCTTGCTGCCAAATTCTCAAACTCCAAGCTGCTTCCCCACCATGCAGCTGGATCAGGGCAGAGCAGTCAGGTTCAGCCACTTCAGCTTCCTCCCCTCCACTGTGCCTTACTCCTTTTCCATATACCCCCACTGTCTGTGGGGCCAGGTTGAGGCTGAGCTGTCCCATGCCCTCTTCCATGTGGCTGGATGGGATTTTGCCATGCCCATCCATGTGCCCAGATCAAGACCACCAGCTGGATCTGGCCTGATCAGGCACTGCTATCTGGCCCACTGGGCAAAAGGGTGTGCACCAGTGTCCAACTCTAAAGAAGTTACAAAATATATTAGTTGTCAGTTGGAGAACAGAATTATAAAATTTCAGTTTGAAAAGTCAGAGTTTTAAAACTGCAAGTTATTAAAAGTGGTCAGAAAAGAAATCTTAATAGCTGTCCTGCCTGCTATAATATAATTATCTTTTTTATTGCTAAAAGTGCATCTTTCTTTAAGACAATTACATTTTCTGTAGGAAGTTTCATTAAATGTTCAGTGTTTAAATGTTGAGCGCATCCTCGGCATTGAAGGATTATTTCAAAAGAAATCTTATGAGGTTCAGTAAGGAGAACTGCGAAGTCCTGCACTTAGGGCAGAACAATCCTTGGCTAAATAGGGAAATCCAGGGGAGCCGAAGGGCAAAAAAGAAGGCATACAGGTGGTAGAAGCAATGGGGAAGCTACCAAGAAGGAGTATACGTACTTGGCCTGCACTTGCAGGGAGGCAGTTAGGAAGGCCAAAGCAACTACAGAGCTGAGGCTGGCAACACAAATTAATGACCATAAAAAGTCTTCTTTTAGGTATGTAGGGAGTAAAAGGAAGGCACAGGGCAGCATAGGACACCTTGCTGAACAAAGAAGAGCAATTAGTGACGGGGGGGGGGACAAGGGTGAGCTATTCCATGAGTTTTTTGCCTCCATGTTCCTGAACAGGGCTCAAGATAAGTCTCCTATTGGGTTCTTAGATGGTCATCAGCGGGACACCGGCCTACCAACTGTTGACGCTGACTTGGTGCAGTGTCACTTGGATGGCCTGGATGTGTTCAAGTCAGCAGGCCTGGATGAGCTGCATC
>NW_017729005.1:3606990-3627211 GCF_001723915.1 Gavialis gangeticus | reverse complement strand
GGTTGTGGCTCTGCCCTTGCTCTGGAACAAGCCACCCGCATCCCAAGTTCCCAGCAGCTCCAGAGCAGCCCTTTGCTCTGCTACACGCGCTGCTGGCATGGCTGAGTCTGGGGTCTCCATGGAGACTGGCACAAGCCATGCAGGCAGGGGCAACTGGAAAATGGAGTCCCCAGCCGACTGGATCTGGCCCATGGGCTGGACGTTCCCCATCCCTGGTCTAAGGACATAGGCAGACAAGGCTCTTTGGGTAGATATGATATCTATTATTAGACCAACTAGTTGGAAAAATTATTCTTTGCAATCTTTCAGGCACAAACACCCAACACACCCAGACTGGCATACTCTTTCTGTTCTTTTTTTCTTTCTGAACATCTTCTCACTGCCCTGGACAAAGTTTCTACTATAACCAAACTTGCAGCTGCTTTGTTTAGCTTTAACTGGTAACTAGTAGCTTTTTAGCAAGCTCAGTTGCTATGCAGTGCTTCTCAGGAGCGGACACTAGCAGTTTTTATGGTTACAACTCCAGTAACAACATCTGAGTGTGGAGCAGCGATTCTCTGCCAGGTTTCTGCAGCAGTGCCCTTGGCAGCCTTTTGAGGGAGCCGTGGGGTGCCACATCACTCTTAGGTTTGCAGACACCTACACACAAGTCACAAGCTAAACCCAAAAATGTTGAATGAGAATCAGTAGTGTCACAAACATTTGGCCCTGCTATGGGATTTCCAAGTTCTTTGCAACAGAAGACTTGCTCAGTTGTTTTACTGTAGTCAAAAAATGAGCCATTGCTTTTGAAGCAGTGCTATGAGTCTATAAAGTTTGAGAGCCACTAATGTAGAGCAACATGGATGTAACTAGTTTGTGATGGAGCAGGCAGCTGAATCCAGAGTCAAGGCCTGGGGTTGAGCATTGGACTGGATTGCACATTAAGCATGTAAAATACTTGCAAATGAGTATAAGCTGCATGCTCTGTTAGAGTAGTTTAATTTCCTGTTATGATGCATCAAAGTAATCTATTAATTTTTAATTTAAATTATTAACCTAAAACTACTTGTACAACTGTTTTCTACACACAGAAAGTGCAAGTGGAAGAGAAGATGGAGTGCAAAAGTAGCAAATATCACTTCTGTGCTTCTGACCTTGGAGCCACTACTGCTATTCTACTATGACAGCTGCTTTAATAGTATGAAGGGGCTAAATGTTCTGTGCAGTTTAGGGGCATCTTGGTTATATCCCTTCTGGCTGTGCCACCTTTGCTGGCATTGATACTGGCTGGGGATAGTATAGAAACTTTTATGGGGTCATCCTTCGAGAGTCCTATGTAGTGCTGTGATGCTCAGACTCCAGCAACAAGGAGTGGAAAGTGGCAATGACCAAAGGGCTTGGCCGTAATATAGTTTGTTACTTGGTAAACCAGACAAACTATGACTGGTCTGTTTGTGTCAAATAGAAGGTAAACCATACTTGGACATAAAATTAGTTGGGAATTTTTTTGATGGATTGGTTTAATTGAATTTTAGGGAGGAAAGGTCTAATTTTGATGACGGTTTCATTGGAACGTTTTCTTGGGCACAGGATAGAATGTCATGAGAGCGAACTATTCAGTTAGGAAAGGGAAGACCCAGGGTCAAGTGTTGGCTCCAAGTCATGTAGAACCGGATGGGGATGTTTTAGTTTCTCCTGTTGGCAATATTCCATTTTGTTTAAATATTTTAAATATTCATTAGCCTACAGAAGGGGAGAGGTTGGTATGTAGTCTAGCAGTTAGGCATTTCTCTAGTGTGTGAGAGACTCCTGGTTCAGGTACCTGCTCTGAATTCTGTCTTGCTCATCTTACACCTGTTTGAAGTGATAACTTTTCTTTCATGTGTTAAGTAGTTGTTAGCTCCAGTACTTGTGAACAATATCCTTTTATCTTGTTTTATTTGTGAAAAGTACTGGAAACACCAGTTGTGCCTAAATACCATGTTAAATGTATTTTCTTATGAATCTTTTAAGTAGATCATTTTCACTGTTGTCAGATATTTCTGAAGGTTACTTCCATTTACATTTTTTTAAGTTTCAACTTTGTAACCCTATCAATATGTCCATTACAACTGTTCAAATATATAGTAAACATATTTATAAGTAGTTTCTCAGTCTCCTACTCCAGGGGTGCTCAGTCTGCAGCCTGCCGGACGTGGCATCTGGCCTGTAGAGCTCCACATGTGCTGGAAAATTTGGCATTGGGAGTGGTGGCAATTAATACGGCCACCCTCCCTTGCTGCCAAATTCTCAAACTCCAAGCTGCTTCCCCACCATGCAGCTGGATCAGGGCAGAGCAGTCAGGTTCAGCCACTTCAGCTTCCTCCCCTCCACTGTGCCTTACTCCTTTTCCATATACCCCCACTGTCTGTGGGGCCAGGTTGAGGCTGAGCTGTCCCATGCCCTCTTCCATGTGGCTGGATGGGATTTTGCCATGCCCATCCATGTGCCCAGATCAAGACCACCAGCTGGATCTGGCCTGATCAGGCACTGCTATCTGGTCCACTGGGCAAAAGGGTGTGCACCAGTGTCCAACTCTAAAGAAGTTACAAAATATATTAGTTGTCAGTTGGAGAACAGAATTATAAAATTTCAGTTTGAAAAGTCAGAGTTTTAAAACTGCAAGTTATTAAAAGTGGTCAGAAAAGAAATCTTAATAGCTGTCCTGCCTGCTATAATATAATTATCTTTTTTATTGCTAAAAGTGCATCTTTCTTTAAGACAATTACATTTTCTGTAGGAAGTTTCATTAAATGTTCAGTGTTTAAATGTTGAGCGCATCCTCGGCATTGAAGGATTATTTCAAAAGAAATCTTATGAGGTTCAGTAAGGAGAACTGCGAAGTCCTGCACTTAGGGCAGAACAATCCTTGGCTAAATAGGGAAATCCAGGGGAGCCGAAGGGCAAAAAAGAAGGCATACAGGTGGTAGAAGCAATGGGGAAGCTACCAAGAAGGAGTATACGTACTTGGCCTGCACTTGCAGGGAGGCAGTTAGGAAGGCCAAAGCAACTACAGAGCTGAGGCTGGCAACACAAATTAATGACCATAAAAAGTCTTCTTTTAGGTATGTAGGGAGTAAAAGGAAGGCACAGGGCAGCATAGGACACCTTGCTGAACAAAGAAGAGCAATTAGTGACGGGGGGGGGGACAAGGGTGAGCTATTCCATGAGTTTTTTGCCTCCATGTTCCTGAACAGGGCTCAAGATAAGTCTCCTATTGGGTTCTTAGATGGTCATCAGCGGGACACCGGCCTACCAACTGTTGACGCTGACTTGGTGCAGTGTCACTTGGATGGCCTGGATGTGTTCAAGTCAGCAGGCCTGGATGAGCTGCATCCGAGAGTACTGAAGGAATTGGCTGGTGTCATAGCAGAACCATTGGCACGGCTGTTTGAGTACTTGTGGTGCTTGGTTTAGGTCCTGGAGGACTGGAAAAGGGCCAATGTGGTCCCTATTTTCAAGAAGGGAAGGAAGGAGGATCTGAGTAATTATAGGCCAGTCAGTCTCGCCTCCATCCTTGGAAAGGTCTTTGAAAAGATTATGAAGGATCATATTTGTGGGAGTCCAGCAGGAAAAATAATGCAGCAAGGAAACCAGCATGGATTTGTAGCTGGTAGATCATGTTTGACCAATCTAGTTTCGTTTTATGACAAGGTCACAAAATGCTTAGATGCAGGAGTAGAGGTGAATGTTGTTTTCTTGGACTTTAACAAGGCCTTCAATACGGTATCTCATCCTATTCTCATAAATAAATTAAGAGGCTGTGACAGATGTTTACATGAACTGGTGGGTGGCGAATTGACTTAGTGGTTGCACCCAGAGAGTGGTGGTAGATGGGTCTGTATCGACCTGGAAGGATGTGGGTAGTGGGGTCCCACGGGGTTCAGTCCTTGGACCTGTACTCTTCAGTGTCTTCATCAGTGACTTGGATGTGGGTGTGAAGTGTACTCTGTCCAAGTTTGCAGATGATACTAAATTGTGGGGCAAAGTGAACACACCGGAGGGTAGGGAATGATAGCAGGCAGACCTGGGCAAGTTAGAAAAGTGGGCAGTACACAATAGGATGCAGTACAACAAGGACAAGTGCAGAGTGATGCACCTAGGGTGCAAAAATATCCAGCACATCTACTGACTGGGAAGTGACCCTTTCACCAGCACAGAAGTGGAAAGGGATCTCTGAGTCATAGTGGACTCCCAAGATGAACATGAGTTGTCAGCATGACGAAATCGTCAGCAAAGCCAGCCGCACTTTATCATGCATCAGCCATGACAAATAGATCCAAGGAGATGATACTTCTCTATGCAGCATTGGTCAGACCACATTTGGAGTACTGTGTCAGTTATGGGTGCTGTACTTCAAGAAGGATGCTGATAGACTTGAGAGGGTCTAGAGGAAGGCCGCTCGCTCGTATGGTTAGGGGCCTGCAGGACAAGCCCTATGAGGAGAGACTGAGGGACCAGGACCCCTTCAGCCTCTGCAAGAGAAGGCTGAGAGGTGATCTTGTGGCTGCCTACAAATTCATTAGGGGGATGCAGTAAGGGATTAGAGATGCTCTGTTCACCAGGGCGCCTCTTGGGGTAACAAGGAATAAAGGTTTAAGTGACAGAGAGCAGATTTAGGCTAGATATCATGAAAAACTTCATGGTAAGGGTGGCCAAAATTTGAAATGAACTTCCAAGGGAGATGGTGCTCTCCCCTACCTTGTGAGTCTTTAAGAGAAGGCTGGATAGGCATCTGGCTGGGGCCGTCTGACCCCAGCACTCTTTCCTGCCTAGGCAAGGGGTCAGACTCGAAGATCTGTTGAGGTCCCTTCTGACCCTAGCATCTATGAATATATGAACCTATGAATCCAATGCATCTGTACAGGTTGGAGACTGACTGTCTAAGCAGCTGCTCTCCAGAAAAGGACCTGGGGGTTACAGTGGACAATAATGAGCCAGCAGTGTGCTCTTGTTGCCAAGAAGGCTAATGGTGTACTGGGCTGCATTAGTAGAAGCATTGCCAGCAGATCAGGGGAAGTGACTATTCCCTACTACAGACAGGATGTAGACCAGGGGTGGGCAATTATTTCAGGCGGATGGCTGCATGCCGAGTTTTAGCAAGCCATCAAGGGCCGAATGACAGGCAGCCAGGGACAGATAAATACTAATTATCTAAATTTTTTAGGGTCCCCACAAGCTGGATAGAATGGACTCGCCCACGGCCCCCAGGCCAGGTGACCAGCTTGTAACCTGGCCCCGCTGTGAGCCTGGCAGTGGGGCTGGGTTACAAGCTGGTGCTGAGCGTAGGGGTGGGGGGGGGGGAGGGGACAACCGCTCCTCACCCCATGCACGGCACCCCACGCTGCAGCCACTCGCAGCCCGCCTGGGACTCCCTGTGCCTGCTCCAGATAACCCTGCATGGGCTGTGAGTGTCTGCAGCAGGGAGCACCGGCCATGGGGTGGGCGAAGGGCCTCTTTTCTCCACACAGGGAAGGAGCCCAGGGAAAAGCTGAGTGCGGGGAACAGCGGCCCCTCCCCCACCCCATGGCTGGCACTCCCTGCTGCAGCTGCTCGCAGCTGGCACAGGGCTGTTGGGAACAGGCACAGGCAGCCCCATGTGGGCTGTGAGCAGCTGCAGTACGGGGTGCCAAACATGGGGCGGGGAAGGGGCCGCTTCCCTCCATCCCACACTCCTTCCCTGCCTGGGGTCCCCCTGCTCTTCTCCCCTGCACTTACCTGCAGTTCCAGTGCAGGGCAGCCACCTGCTCCCAGGCCAGAAGCCCGGCAGGGGCTTCTAGCAGGGCTGGGCAGGCCCTGCTGTTGTTGGAGCCTGCTGGGCTTCTCCTGGGTCCTACTGCCCTTGGTTCCTGTCATTTTTTTACAGGAATCCAGGGCAGAGAAGTATTAATAATTTTTTAGAGGCCCAGTGGGCCGGATAGAATGGCCTCACGGGCCGTATTTTGCCCACCCCTGGATTAGATAGTTGGGGATAGTCCTGCTTTGAGCAGGGGGTTGGCTTAGATGACCGCTTCAGGTCCCTTCCAACCCTCATTTCCTATGATGCTATGGATAGTAGTCCAAAATGAGAAGTTGAAGGGCAGAATCTTGGTTTCCTCTTGCATCTAGTGGGATTTTAACATGTGAATCAGCATTTTAAAACAACTTTCTTTCTGCTTTTGACCTGATTGAATGCAAACCAAATAGGCCTAAAATCAAATGTAGGAATACTGGTTTATGTCTTCCCTTGCAAAATAGAAAATATGGCAACTGAAAATAGGTTAGATTCTTTTTTTAGTTTTAATTTGAGATCTTTTGGTTTGGTTGTTCGAATCCTGCTTAAAAGCCCCTGCAAGAAAGTGGAAATGTTTCTAATTGGCTTTAATGTTTTGGGGATCAGGCAGATCCTCACTAATTTATCTAGTAGAAAGGGTTATGTGAATTAATCACTTGCTAAAACTAAACAGACTCCTCATATCAATTAATACCAGACTCATGCGTACAAATTAAATTTTGGGGAGTATCACAGCCTGTGATAGAGGTTATATGGGATTATATTTCCCTCTTCATAACCGAATCCTGAGTGATTTTTTCTTTTTATTTCCTTCTCTTTCCACACACACACACACACCTTGTTCCATGACATGGCTCCGGCGAAACAGAATTTGAAAGGGAGCTCTAAGGGATTTTCTCAGTCCTTTTTTGTTAAACTGAAGTAACTGTCTCCTGTTTCTTCCTTGCGCACATCGTGACTAACATGCAGCCTGTGTATACCAATTAAAACATGCTAAGAAGGACTTGTTCTAAATGTAGTGGTGCTTTCTGAACAAGACAGAGTGTACGTAGTTTTAGCCTGTGTTGTAGGGGCTGTCCCCTCTCAAGTAGCTAATCACTTCTGAATTTTTGTGCAAATGGATTACTCGGTCTACTAAAACAATACCAAAAAGATGTATTTTGTATAATATCAATGAGAATAATGTCAGATTTCTGTTCTGACATTGTCAAAGGACTTTGTCAACAAACACTGCTTATATACAGTTTTTGTGTTGGATAATTAGATCAAGAGGAAATAAATCCAACCTTGCTTTGGTTTTGATTAGCTGTTGATATGCATATGTAAATATATTTGTATTTTTTCAGGTTTCAAGAGAGGTGCAGATCCTGGAATGCCTGAACCAACCATTATGAGGTATATGTACATTGTAACTACACATGCAAGAGCAGTGAACTAAAACAAAAATTTAGACTTCTTTTAAGCAGAGGTTGGCAACACATGGCTCACAAGATGGGTTCGGCTGGCAGAGCCACTGAGTCAGGCCTGCAGAGCCCAGGCTTTACCTACGTCTGCTTCAGAGCTAAGCTGCAAGGAGCTGTGCTAGGCAACTTCAAGCTATGCCCTTGTCACTACTGCTTCTTCTCCCAGCTTCCCCCCCAGCTGAGGCCTGGGTGCAGTTGCTAGCTGGTGGGGAGCTGTGCTGGGACTGGCAACTGTAAGCTGCACCCACCCTGCTGTCACTTCTCCCTCACCCCCCACAAGGGCCCTACTGCAGCATTGTTAGAAACTCATACGGGCTGTCAATCTAAAATGGAGATTTCCAGTTTTCTGACTGTCCAATCTTGCAGAATACTGTTCAGCTGTCCTGGTAAATAAGAAGAAAGATTTGTGCAGCAAAAGGGGTGGGAGAGTATCTCTCAGTCCACTAACTGAAAGTTGTTTTTTCTTTCTTTTTTGTTTAAGAGGGGAAAAACACTTTAGAACGCATTGCTATCCACCTCTTAAATCTTGTGTGGATGTAGAAGTTTACTACACTATTAGAACTCTATTGGCTCTTCTCTTTCTTAGTATAACTCCTTTGTGTGAGCTGTTCCTGCACCTCTGAATTTCTCTACTGCCTTCTTGTCTAGATTAAAATAATGTTCTGAGATGGGGATTGTCATGCACAGCAGAATCTCTCCTCCAAAGAGTTAGGCTGACTTCAGAACCAACTTGTCCTGCACTCGGTTACAGTCTAAGTTGCATACAGTGCACTTGTTTCACAATGGGAAAATTATCCAACCTGTGGGGGTGGGTGGCTGATCTCCAACTCATTACAACTGCTGTCACTGTTGAAATTCCACCCTGAAACTGTGACCAGGATCTTCTAAATCATGTGGTTTAACCAAAATAGTTCAGGTTCTGTTAGCAGAAGTGGGTGCCTTTTGTTATGGCTTTCCTGTGCAAGTAAAACCCATCACTTTTATCAACTCTGTAGGTCATAAAGTGATCATTGTGGCCCCTTTAACAACTGGTGCCTCAAGATGCATCTGTGTTACCCTCCCAGAATAACTGCACTACTGGACTCTGTCAGAAGCAGTACAGATATATACATACTCTGGCTCTTCCTTGTGACAGCTGATATCTAGATCTTAGGTCCTGTCAATTTCAGGGGTAGCAGTAAAGTTAAGGAATTCTGACTAACAATCTAAGGTATTCATCTTGATCCCAACAGGCTCAGGGCATCTTAATGAAAGCAAATTCCTGAGCAGAGGCTGAGGGCACACTCTGAGTACTTGTATTAGGGTATTAGAAAAATAATACTAGTAGGAACTTTATACTGTTGTGTAGTTCATTCCCTTACTCAGGGCAAAATCATCCCTATCTAAACCACCTGAAGCAAAATAGTTATCCAACCGATACTTACAACTTCCTATAAGGGAGATAGGTAATCTTTTCCAATGCTTAATCATCCTCATGTTTAGAAAGTTCTTCGTGATATTAAATATAAAACTCCCTAATTGCAATTTAAATGTTACTTGTCCCCTGTGGACATAGGGAACAGTCAATTTCTATATTGTTTAGAATAACCCTTAATGCATTTAAAAACTTAAAATCCTTCCTTCATCTTTTCTTTAAACTAAATAGCTCCAATTTTTCCAATCTTTCCTTGTATCTCATAATTCTATGCCTATAATACATTTTGTTGCTTTCTGGAGTGTGAAAAGCTGAAAACAGGTCAAGGTATTGCCCTTAGGAGTACACATTTCATTCATAGACAGTGCTTTGCAAACCTTTTAGGGCAGGGAAGCCCAGCCCCCAGGCTAAATCCAACCTGCAGAGTCATGGCATCTGGGCTTCAGGGCTCCCCATAGTTTGAGAAATTTGGCAGTGAATGAGCAGTGGCAGTTAATAGGGCTGCACCTCTCCTGTTGTCAAATTCGCAAGCCCCACCTGGCCAGATTGAGGCCAGGCCATGCCTCTTCCCCTCTCCCCGGCCCTTCCCTCAGTGAGGCCAGATTGGGGCTGAGCTATGTCCTTTTCCCCCTGCACAGCTGGATTGAGGCAAAAAGGTTGAGCACCACTGTTGTAGGCTATTCATTTGGAAAAAGATGCAGATAGGAAACACTGGGAGCGTCTATGCATTCATTAACATGCCTTAGATACTGCCCATTTAGTTTAGTACTTGCTTAATAAAGTACTAACTGGATGTGCATTAATGCCGGCGTATGGTTGTTTGTGATGCTTACTGTGTGTTAGCCTAATAACACTCTACAATAGGCTGTTAGCATGGTACTGTGCAGTGTTACTAAGCTAAAGTACAGTAAGTATCTCATGTAGACTCACCTACTGAGTTGGAATATGGCAGGTTCTCACAGGTTTCTAGAGTATCCTTCAGATCTTGTGAGGTAAATTGGAAAGCACTTGTATTATATTGATAAGGCCCTCTATGTTAGAAAGTCTATTCTAGTGCTATCCAAACAAATATTTCATCCTTGGATTTTCCTGTGACTAAGATAGGAAAATCTGAATAGACTTCAGTTTGGAGTTAAGCACTCAAAATTCAGAGAGTGGAAGTTAAGGTTAGTTCTTCACGTATGTGTGATAATAGGATCATTGTATGATCACAGTTATCTAACTTGTTTAGCAGGCTTACTTGTTGCCCTTCTGAACAGGCTCAGGCCAGTTTACAGAAAGAGGGAATGAAATAGTATGGCGCACTGTTTTTATAAAATAAATAATTAGATGTTACTGACTATCATTGATTATTAATTTGATTCAGTATGAACTTGACATTTTGAAATTAAGTGTATTCTTTATTAAAATTTTCCTCTGCTCAGGGTGGATAAAAATCAACAATTAAAAAAAAGGGATTCTTTTATTTAAATTAGATGTTTTTATTTAATTGTATTTTTTTGTTAAGATGCTTTAAAAAAACAAAACTCATATAAAGATAGTTTTAAGACACTTTAATTCTCTGCAAGTTTGTGTACACAAGTCAAGCCCTTACCTTTCTCTAAAAGTGAAAAGTTTCAGGAAGTTAACTGAGTAAAGGATATCAAACAGTGATTAAATCAAGACTTCCTGACCAGTCATTTAAATAGATTTGATTTAAATCAAATCCACCCTGCCTCTGCTTCATTTATGTATGCTAATTTCTTATTGCATGGTGCTGATATCCTGGCATTGGTAGTATTTTTATACTTATCTCTACTTTTTGATTTTATTGAAGTGTGTTTGTAAATATTCAGGTTTTCATAGAATCATAGAAAATTAGGGTTGGAAGGGACTTCAGGAGGTCATTTAGTTCAACCCCCTGCTCAAAGCAGAACTATCCCCAATTAGCTCTTTCTAGCCAGGGCTGTGTTGACCCGGGCCTTAAAACCCCCCAAGCATACCCCCACCTCCCTGGGTAACCTGTTCCAGTGTTTCACCACCCTCCTAGTAAGAAAGATTTTTTAACATCCAACCTAAACTTCCCTTGCTGCAACTTGAGACCATTGCTTCTTGTTCTGTCATCTGTCGCCACTGCGAATAGTTAGTTCAGGGGTGGTCAAAATGGCAGATCCAGCCGGCAGCTGAATTCCACTTTTCCCAGCAACCCCTGCCTGGGTTGCTGCAGCTGGCTTCCATGGAGACCGTAGTAGCAGCGGCACCCTGACAGCATGGAGCCAGGATGTCCATGGAAACTGGCCTGAGCAGCGCTGGCGGGGAGCTGCACCTGGGCTAGGGCTGGGATTTTGCAGTGGTGATAGCATGGTTCAGAGCTGAGCAGAGCTGTGATCCACTGCTTGCATGCCCCTGCCCGAGGCGTGTTGGCAGTGGATCACAGCTCTGCCCAGCTCTGGACCACACTGTCACTACCCCAGGATGCCAGTCTTGGAGCAACTCCCCATCCAGCTGCACTCCCTGTGAGGGATGCTGGGGCCGGTCTCCACAGAAACCCTGGCCTTGTGCTGTCATTGTCCTGCTGCTCTTGGAGTCTTTATGGAAACTGTCCGCAGCACCATGGCCAGGGGCTGCTGGTAAATGGAGTCTGTAATGGGTCCAACCCTGGTTTAGCTCCATCTTCTTTGGAACCATGCTTCAGGTAGTTAAAGGCTGCTATCAAATCCCTCCTCAGCCTTCTCTTCTGCAGACTAAATAAGCCCAGTTTACTCAGCTTTTTTTTTTAGTTTTTTGGGTTTTTGTTTTAGTTTTCCATGTAAGAGACTTGAAAGTGAAACTGCATTTACTTCTCCTTTTCATGATGGAAACTTCAGTTATTCCTTGGTAGGAAATATTGCATCATCTATCAATTTTGTTGCTAAAGATGATGACAGCTTAAACTTTTATATGTAAAAGATGTTAACTCTGTTAGCCTCCCACTATTTAAACAATAGGGGAATTCCATTTTCAGGAATCTGTGATGTAGAAAAGCTTTTGTTGAAATCTGAGCCACCTTTTCAAACTTGGAATTTCCACTGCCTGCAAGTTTTAATATGTACCCCAAAGCAGGATTCCAAAACTTTGGATGCTGAGTGGTGAACTGCCTTCAGCTAGCCAATAGGAAATTGAACTCCATCCATTCTCTGGATACTAGACAACTCTTTCGATGCAAAGTCCAAAGTACCAAGTTGTTTAAGGGTAGTTGTCTAATTGAGCATGGTGTGATGATTATGGTGTACACGTTTCACATATTAACCTCGTGTTTAAATCACTTGCCCAGGAAAAGCATAGGCCCTCCTCAGCTTGAGGGATGCAAAGCCACATCTCCCAAGAGAATGCTGTTACTACCATACTGCGGAATAACATTCACCCTTCCTTGAGGCTGGGTTACTGTGCAGCCAAGAATTCAAGAATTATTTAGCCAGAGAAAAAATAAGGGAGCATGCCTATAGCCTAATGATGAGGAAATTCCTCTAGAAGGGTGAGAGAAAGGAGAGTCTTAGATTCTGGTCCTTTCTTCAAAATTTATTTTTCATTTTATATGTTGATTGTCTCATGTAAAGTTCTTGAAGTCCTAGGAGCAGGGACCAGACTGCAGTACTCCTGCTGTACTTTTGCTTAATTAAATGTACCTTGGGTAGGCTCAGAGCATGTGTAATGGATCAGACCTTTTGGGTCACTAGACAGTGTTTTGACAGTGCCTCATGTCTGTTCTGGATTGCAGCTGAGCTTAGCTTGGAGCTGGATGCAGTAGCTGCTCAGGTTGCTTTTGTACCTGTATGGGAATCTGAGAATCTTTGCCATCAAAATATGGGCACCAGATGATTTTAGGTGCCCCAGCGCATTTTGTGGCCACTAGAGCAAAGGCATTCTTCATTATTTTTGTGACTTGGACACCTAAATTCTGCCAGACCTAATTAAGTGTATATTTTACCGGGTTGGATCTGACACAGATGGTCTTCATGTTTTTACCTAACTAGCCCTTTGAAGTCATTTTCTCAACTTAATATGCATAGATACATAGTAGGAGTGAAATAATACAGGTTTCCCTCACCAACTGCTGTGATTAAGTTCCTGAAAGTTCCTGTGGTTGGCAAGACAAAAGGCTTATGGGAAAAATGGCAGGTGGCGGGCTGATGCGTGGCTACGGAAAATCATGGTTACTCAAAACTGTATACCGTGGTGGTCAAAATGGTATCTAGAATATTAAGCATGGATACTCAAAACTGTGGTTGGCGAGGGAAACCTATATGCCTCACAGCACAGTATGTTCTCTGATATGAATCCACTGAAAAGAAAGTAAGGCAAATTGCTCTACCCTTGGGCCAACTCCTCCTGAGCTGTACCTGGCAATTCCCTTGAGGAGCTTTTCTGGTTCTCCCCTCCCTGTCCATTGCCAAGCTGATTACTTTGTCCTCCAATCTGTGGCTGTGCAAATGTTCCTGAGAACTGCTAGCACACTGTTCCTGTCCTGCGTGCACCAAACCACATGCACCTTGCAGACTGTGTCTTTGCCTCATGTTTCTACATGCCACAGTTCTCTAGGCAGGGAAGGCCTATCTATGGAACTCCATCCATGGAGTTGGGTGAGCCCTTGAACACCACTGCCTCCTGCTTTAAGTTGCCTTGAGTCTGGGGTGTGTAGGCAGTGGAAAACGCTGGGTTCTTGTGGGAAAGGCTGGTCCTGTCTGAGCTGAATTGAAAACCAAAGTGAATTGAATACTGTATGGTGAAAACATACCAGGGTGAACAATACTTTTGCTGTATTGTTTCATCCCTGCTGTCCAGCATAAGCTATGTATCTGCTTTCTTCAGTATGAACATTTATACCAACTCATGACAATAAAGATCTGACTTTTTTTCCTTTTCTTCCAGTCTTCTTTGGGGATGAAAGATTTGGCTCTACAGTACTGTAATCATTTGATGGGCAGAAAAAATGAAGATGTGAACATTCCACAGGATAAGGAGAACATTTGCCAATCACACTGACTAGCTTGTACAGCATCCTGAGGACATAGATGTACATAAGACAAAATGTATTTCTACTGATGTAATTTATTTGCTTTGCACTGTAGTTAAATAAATACACTTTGATTCGGTGTGTGTCCTCTCTGATCCTTTAAGATTGACTTAATATGGAGATATTTTGAATTTTTTAGTTAATATTTTAAAATTATATATCAGTGTTTTTTGGTGGAAAACTTTCAGTCCTTTTAATCTGGAATGTTACTTCCATAATGTCCATGTACGGGATAAAATATGCACCAATTATTGACTAAACAGAATTGAGGATTCTCTGACTAATTCTGTGTTCTCAGGTATATCATGACCTTTATATTTCAGTCTTGCTTATTATGATATGCTTATTATGACTGCTATCATTCATTGTATAGATTAGTTCATCAGGTATTCTGAAGTATAATGTTTTAAAATGCTGTATTCTTTAAATGTAAGCATCAGAATTTTCTTCAGACTTGAAAAGTAGTAGTATCAGTGAGCTTTACACAAGATATTTGTTCCTTCAAGCTATGTATCTGTAGCTGTTTAGCCTGTATGAGACACAAGGTAGTGGTACTATTTGTGGCTGTAGGTACATCTGGGAGAGTGAGAAAATGAATATAGAGGAGAATAAAAAGACTTAATTATACTGGATATTTGTGCTAGAATATCAGTAATACAGTGAACAACAGTGGAATTCTCATTATCATCAGTGAGATTTAGAACCAAATGGGAGCAGTTCACCATATTGCAAAACTCTTATTTCAGGCTTTCTTTTTGTATCGAACAATATTGTATTTTTCCCCTCAAATTATAAGAACTATCACCTTATAGTCCTTAAACTTAAATTCTGCTGATCCTGGAGGATCCTAGGAATATACCAGCAGGCAATATTTTTGTGCCATAGCTTTGATTAAACTGCATAAAATCTATTAATTTATTAATATTAGTGAAAGTTACTTTTGTACATGGAGGGAAACTGTAATGAATAAGATGTACATTTAAGTTCTTTTCTGCAACCACAGGTCCAGGTAAAATGTAATTTAAAGCAAAAACATTTAACAAAGCATTGCTTTTGGAAGTAGGTTAAGAGGTCTTTGCATCTGTTAAGTAGCAATGGCTGATAAAGCTTGTCTCTTCCAAAATGTGATATGCTGGTCTGTATTTGTGAAGTTATAAAATAACGATGTCTTTATATTCTCAAGCAGAATATAATACAACCTATTTAAATAGATAACTTGCTTTCTCTTTTTGACAGGAACAGAGTTTGTTTAAATTATTACAGTATATATTGTCTCTTTTTGTTAGTATTTTGCAGCTCTAATTGTGATACAGTAATATTAGTAAATCAGCTGTATTTGTTGTAGAATGAGACCTTTTTCCTTTTCTATCTGCTATCAAAAACACTCACTGTACCCATTGGATATAAGAAAATGGGTCAATGTGCAGTAATGAAGTAAATCATAACAATGAAAATTTATAAATAGAAAATGGGGGAGGCAAAAGTGAAAAATGGGAAAAATAAACAAACAAGAATTAAGAAAGTAGGTAAAAGTAGGATAAGAGAATACTGAAGGAGCCAAAAATGGGCAAAACCCAAGTAAATATAGCATGTCTAAAAAAAAAAAAACCATAATGGCTGTTACATGAATTGGTGCTTAAAAGGGGAGCGGTGGAGGAAGACAAAGGTTGGCAAAATAAATTGATAGCCAGAGGCAGTTAGTTAATGGTAATAAATTGCTGGCTGAAAGGGAGGGGGGAAAAACTCAAGAGGTTAGCATAATTCTTCCATGACTTCTAACTTTTTCTTGTTTCTTCCACCTTTTCTCAATGTTAATTTGAATTCATTGTGACCGCACATGTCTAAAGATATTTGAAGAAGTGCAAGACTTGGGTCTTTGTCCCTCCTTAGCACAGTCTGTACCATCCTGTTTCTGCAGTTCCTAGCACTTCTGATTGGTTTCTTTTAATACTACTGCAGAGCAAATAAATATTTTGATTCTTTTCTAACCATTATACAGAAGTAGCAGGCACATTTCTTTTCCAGTGCTTTCAGCAGAATACCAATGGTGTGCAGCAAGATCAGTACCAAAGTAGTTTGGGTTTTAAAGGTAAATCATTTTTCCCTTGTTGGTTGCACAGTGTTCAAAATAGAAGAAATGTAGTCAGTTTTCAAATAGGCAAACCAAGAAGCGGGCAGTGGGATATTCCACATTCCAGGTGGTGCCTTATGTTGGACATCATTTTTATAGTTAAAAGCAGCAACATTTTGCAATATGCAGAAGAATGGGCAGTCTAGCATGTTTTGAGAAAAAAATGCCACAAATATATGGCCCAATCCTGTATCCTTCCTGCAGAGAATTTTCACTGAAACTTTTTAAAATTTTAAAATGACTGCTTGTTTAATATGTCATTCAAAATGCCTTATTTGGTGTTGTACTTTAAAATGAGAAGTAGGTGAAATGGAAATAGTCTTTTTAAAGGTAATTTGTGCTAATTTAGTAATGCTACTATGAATGGATACACATCAGATTGGCTGTTTCTTTAAAAATAAAGATGCAGTAGAGTCCATTATCATGCATTCTTGGTTATGTTTTTAAATCTCTCATTGACTATTAAACCAGGAAAGGTTCAGTATGCTTCATTGGCAGATTATGTTAGACCACGTTTAATTGAAATTCAGTACTTTGAGCATTCTTACATCTTCAGGTTTATAAAGTGCAGGGTTATGTGTATGTCTGGTTCTATAACTAACATTTAAATTAAACTAATAACTTCTGTGCATGAGATTAAGTGAATAAGAGGTATCCTTAAACGTTAGTATTTCATAGCTTATATCCCGTTACTTCTAACATCTACTTGTTTTCTACATAATTTTCAGCTTTAATAAAAGATTATTAGTGATGTCCTGTATTTTACAGTTGTTTTGAAGATGGTTGTTGGTTTTAAGGGCACCCTACATAGCTGTTCTAAGACTTGATCAGAAGTGCTGCTATGTAATCTTTACCAAATGGATGTTTGTTAGAAAATACAGGTTCACCTAATGCCCTTGTGGAAATGTACTAGCTCTGGACTAAAATTTTGCTGGGAAAGGTTTCTTTGGTCCAGAATGGTCAGAACTAGAGAGAAAGTCCCCCATCTTAGAATAGCAAATAGCCTTGGCAGTGGCTTGATTTAGGCCAGGGACTCAGCATCTTGCTTTGTCACATTCTAGGTGAGTGCCTTTACCACCCAACCTCTTGGTTACTGCTTTTCCACCTTGGAATGGGATTTTTTTTTCTTCCTAATGTTTTTGCTAGATGGGAAAACTTTCCTGCTGTTCAGCATTTTGGCTAACATGTTGACCAGAAATATTGTTAATTGTTTTCATTATTTTAAAAAACCCTTGTGGGATTGAAGATGAGAGATCCCTGTATTGGTTTTGTCACTTCAGTCATTAATGTATACATAATCTTATCCTTAGGAAATTTGTCATCAATAAAAATGACATTAGCCTTGAAGTCCATATCCATAGTCAAAAAAATTCCAAACTGCAAATCAAATTGTGTTTTAATTCAATGTTTCATTATGTGAAAATTTTCAGCAGGTACATGTCTGCCTTTAGCGCGCACAAAAAATATCTGTGATATTTTGGTGGAAATAATGTGCAAGGCTATATTTTGCAAGAAAAGACTAGTTGGCAGTGTCTGTAGATGACAAACTGATTCACAAGGTATGTATTTCTAATGCATAAAACTGAGGAAGTAACACATTCTGTGCAAAATGAAAATACCTGAAATGTCAAAGTCATCCTCCAAGAACTTTTGGAAACGCTACTATAGAATTGGAACCAATTCCATAACGGTAGTCGCAATAAAATCTAGAAATAAAATCTCATTACATTTTTTCTCACAACATGATTTAAGACCACATCCTAAAAAAATCTCATGACTACTTTAATTTTTACAAGTGATTTGTTAACTAATTTTTAAGAGTTCTTGACCTCATTTAGGCATTTCTTGGATGTGGTGCAAGGTTCATATACAGTACTTCCAGCCTCTTACATTACTGTGGTATTTTTCTGTTTGGGAGATGAAGGTTGGAGGTTGTCTGTTGAAGGAACAAAGGCAAGTTACTTCCTATACCTTTTTTGGTCATGAAATGATCTATTTAACTTACTTTTTAGTTAACAGTGCTGTGAGTTGGTGGGTGGTTACACTAGCTCCAGATAAAGTAGAGCTCAAATGCTAGTTACCCAAAGAACCTTGTCTTCCAGTTGAGTTTTAATGAATTTTATTTGGGTCAGCTTTATAATAAAAGCAGACCCCAAAGCATTACTACTGATAACTGTCAGCAGATGCCTTTCCAACAAGATTAGAAATTACATGCACCCTTTTTCTTTATATAGCTTTTTTTTGGAAGCACTTCCCTTTTTGCTTTATACTCCCATTCATTCTATTTGGGAATTCCTTCTAGGTTGAAACTTATGCAGTACCTTTGGTCTTTCATTAGCTATTTGTAATCTGTGATTAATTAGTCTGACACACTTCTTGACTGAGGGTTCTGTAGCACTGGATAATATATATTTTTGCCTTCCCTCCCACATGTGTATTAGTGCTGTGCTCTAGTATGGAAAAGTAAATAATTTTCTTATTTTGGTATTTTGACCTGAGTTACATTTTATGGGTCTCTTCCTGCCCTCTGCAGTATTACCACCTGTGAGGGTATTAAGTGTTTGTTCATAGAGTAGATCCAGAGATACCTGTATAAGTATGGATAGGGTATAGAGCTGTTATTATTTAAATATTCTGTAGTGGTGGTTTTTTATTTGTAGTTGCTGCTTTGAAGACAATTGAATTTTATTTTAATTTGTTCCCATTTAATTTTGTCACTGGTTTCAGTGGGAGAAGAGTTAAATTATTTATGTTGATTTAGCTATATACTGAACAATCAGGTTGAATTCAGTGTGAAAGGTGAATTGTCTACCTGGCTTTTAGGTATTTTTCTTAACGTTTCTTAACACTATTTTTGTTGGTTTTTAATCCATTATTTGAATCTCTTATTATTCTACATGGATGTTCATTTTCATTTGTAAATTCCATTTGTAAATTACATTCTGAGTAGGGATCTGGTCATCCTGCCCCCCCCCCCCCCCCCCGGGACCCTCGTAGGCCCCATGGGAGGCACACCGAGGCCTAGGGTCATGAGGACCTAGTCAGGGAACTTCTGGAGGGACTCGATGCATCTAAATCAGCAGGTCCTGATGATCTCCATCCCAGAGTGCTGAGGGAACTAGCAGATGTTATTGTGGGACCTCTGGCACAGCTTTACGAGCACTTATGGTGCTCTGGCGATGTGCTGGAGGACTGGAAAGGGCCAATGTGGTTCCCATTTTCAAAAAAAGGGAGGAAGGAAGACCCAGGAAACTATAGGCCCATTAGTCTTACCTTGGTCCTGGGGAAGCTTTTTGAAAATTATCCTGGCGCATGTCCACAAGGGGCCAGCAGGTGAGATTATGCTTAGGGTCAACCAACATGGGTTCATTTGAGGCAGGTCCTGTCAGACCAACCTGGTGGCCTTCTATGACCAGGTCACCAAATCCCTGGATGCAGGTGTCGTGGTGGATATAGTCTTTCTGGACTTTAGGAAGGGCTTCGACACTGTCTCTCACCCCATTCTCATTTAAAAAACTAAGAGACTGTGGTGTTGACGCCTACACAGTCAGATGGGTCACTAACTGGCTGGAGGGCCACACCCAGAGAGTGGTGGTGGATGGGTCTTATTTGACCTGGAGAGATGTGGGCGGTGGGGTTCCGCAGGGCTTGGTCCTCAGGCCCGCGCTGTTCAACATCTTCATCAGCGACTTGGACAAAGGGGTAAAATGTATCCTGTTCAGATTTGCAGATGATACTAAGATGTGGGGATAAGTGGGCACACTAGAAGGAAGGAATAGGCTACAATCAGATCTGGACAGGCTACAGGGGTGGACGGAAGAGAACAGGATGGTTTTTAACATTGACAAGTGCAGGGTACTGCACTTGGGGAGGAAGAACTAGCAGCATACCTACAGGCTGGGGAACTCCCTTCTTGTCTGCAGAGGCAGAGAAGGATCTTGGAGGTCAATATGAACATAGGCCGACAGTGTGGGGATGCAGTCAGGAAGGCCAACCACACCTTGTCATGCATCCACAGATGCATCTGAAGCAGGTCCAAGGAGATGATCCTCCCCCTCTATGCGATACTGGGTAGGCCGCAGTTGGAGTAATGCGTCCAGTTCTGGGAGCTGCACTTCAGGAGGGATGTGGACAACATGGAGAGCCTCCAGAGGAGGGCCACCCGCAGGATCAGGGGTCAGCAGGGCAGACCCTATGAGGAGAGGCTACGGGACCTGAACCTGTTCAGCCTCCACAAGAGGAGGCTGAGGGGGGATCTAGCGGCCTTTTACAAACTAGTCAGGGGGGACCTGCAGGCATTGGGGGAGTCCCTGTTCCCCCGAGCACTACCAGGTGTGACAAGAACTAATGGTCACAAGCTGGCAGAGGGTAGATTCAGGCTAGATAT
>NW_017729005.1:3603128-3606645 GCF_001723915.1 Gavialis gangeticus | reverse complement strand
CCCCCCCCCCCCCGTCAATCCTTAATTTTAATTTTGAAATTTCCTGTTGTTGCAAATCATTTCTTAAATTGTGATCAACATTGAAGGATCTCTCAATGTGTTGTGTGCAAACCTTGAGTTAGGGACCATTGGCTTAAATGTTTGACATAGCGTTGGTTTTTTTAATCCAATTATTTAACTTTGTTCCAAGTTTTAACAGGTTCCTAGTATGTTCATACATGACAGCCTCCAAGCATTCAAGACTCATGAGTTGTACCTCAAAGTAGTTATGAGAGAGAGGGGTCATCTAGTCTAGTGGTTCTCAACCTTTTTCACAGTGGGATCCATTAGCATAACTATCAGCTTGCCATGACCCACACCCTCCTGGTCCCTGACCCACAGTGTCTCTCTCGCTCTCTCTCTGTCTGGCCTTTCCCTCTAGCTGCTGCACCCGGCCCCCTTCTTCCCTCTTCTGTTGCTTTACGCTGCCCTCCCCTATGCCCTCCTCTCCTCCATACTCAGACCTCCTTGTGACTCTCTTTAAAATCTTGTGACCTACTGGTTGAAAAACACTGATCTAGTCCAACCCCCTGCTCAAGGCACAATCACTCTTATCTAAACCATCCTGTGCAAGTGTTCCTGTAGCCACTTAAAGCCAACGTAAACTTTTCTTACTGCAAATTAAAATTATTACTTTTTGTTCTGTCCCTTGCAGTCACAGAATAATTTATTGCCATCCTTTTTATAACCACCCTTCAGGTATTTGAAGACATTTATCCAATTCTCCCTCATTATCTTCTTCACCAGACTAAATAATCCTAGTTCTTCCAACAGTTCCTTGTAAAACATGTTTCCTAGACTAATAATACATTTTGCTGTTTTGTGAGTGTATCTACACATGCAATTAATGTGACACAATAAACTCCAGAGCCATTTGAAGTGGAGAAAACTCTTCTGGGCGCCGTGTCTACACATGCTCCCAGAACAGCAGCAATTTGAGCTGAGGTAAAGCGTATGTATTTCAGCATAGTAAAGTACTCTGCCATAATTATTCTGTCCTTGACAGTACTATGTTATGGTAGAGTTAATTTACTGTGCTGTAATACCAGCACAGGCATAGACAGTGTGGCTTTATTGCGGAGCTAATTAGTCTACTCGGCAGTGAGGCGCACATGTAGCAAATAGCCTTAGTACTCAGGGTTGTGGGATGAATCAGGCCACGGACTTGCTGTCTTGCTTTCTCACATGCTGGGTGAGTGCCTTTACCCCCAAACCTATTGGATATCAATTTCCCACTATGGAATTTTTTTTTTTTCTTTTACTTCCTAATGTTTTTGCTAGATGGGTTGGTCTCATTTATAATTTCTCCACATCTTCTTAAAGTTCAGAGCTGAAAACTTCTCTCAATACTCCAGTTGAGGCCTCACCAGGACCGAATAGAGTAGAAGAACCATTTCCCTTGACAGGCAAGCAACACTTGTATTATTATATATAAGGAGGTTTTATACATGAATACATTTCTAGTTCTTTTTGTCTATTATTTAATTTTTTGAGCCTATACACCTTGCATTTTATTCCTACAATCATGAGGACTAAAAAAGTAAATAATAAATAAATAAAGCTGTTCTTATAATAAAATTAACAATTGCTATTACTGGATCAACAGGCACTGACTTCAGTGGCTAGTTACATTCCACATTGTCATTTTATTTTTTATACAAGTAAAATATATTATCCATAGATACCAATTATTAATATTTGCAGCCAATTAATAATTTGTTAGGTAACTGCTGCTGTTTCAGATAGCCTTAACTTCTATACTGAGGTAGAATTAAGTAACAGGTTAGGGCTTTCTCTGGCACCTGAAATCTTTTTTTTGGGAGGGGGGGCAGGGGCTGGGAGCAGGAAGATTGACCTCTATGCAGTCTAACTTCAGACTGTGTGGCAGAGTTATCTGAATTCTCTGAATCATAGGATATTTTTATTTTGGTTGCTGCTTACCTTCCAAAACTCTCTAGTTATTTCTTTAGTTTAAATGCAAGTAAGTAGGGCTGGAAGGTTACTTCAGAGATTATTTAGCTCAACCCCCTGCCTAAAGCAGGATCATCCCTATCCAAGTCATCCTATACAAATTGCTAGTCTAACCTATTGCAAAACTACAGTCAACCTTGACAAACACAGAGCACAACACCCTAATCTGCCACAAGTAAAGCAGGGGGACTGTGCAGACAACATCCTGCTGCTGAAAAGGTTGCTGAAATATGCTTAAGAGATCCAAGGAAGAGAGCCATGCCCCCTTATATGGAGGAAGGCAAAAAACCCCATGGTCCATATTCATCTGATAATGGTGTAAAATTCCTTCCAGACCCCAAATATGGCGATTGCTCTGACCTTGAGTGGAAGGGCAAGATCTCTAACCAGGAACCAATAGGTTTAGTTCCAGCAGGAGCACTGGCACACCCAGTCAAAATCCTGAACCTTAGCTGCAGCCAACACCCAGTGCTTCTGAGTAAGGCTTTAAAAAACCTTGACACACATAGCAGCAAAAGGGGAAAAATTCCCTTCAGGTCCCATGTAGTAACTAGAAAAGCCCTGAAGCACGGGAATTACCCTTAGAATATAGGCATTGCTATTCATAGATCAACCCTGATCACTGCTTGTTCAACCTCTTGAAGACCTCCAGTGATGGAGAGTCCACAACTTCCCTGGGCAGTCTATCAACTGTCTATTCAAATAGCAAAAAAAATAGTTTTTCCTGATACCTAATTCAAACCTATTTTGCTGCAACTTCAAGTAATTTGTTTGCATGCAGTGGCCACTGCATGTGAGCCCCTCTCCCCTGCCTCACAATGTCTGGTTGGCCGGGCAGCACCTGTGCAGCCTGTAGAGGGGAGCCACTGCCCTTGCCCCCCAGCCCTGCTCCTGGGAGGTGATGGTGCAGGGTGGTTGGTGGTGGTGTTCCATCCCTGCCAACCTGTGCATACCTTCTAGCCGCTTTCTGTGTATGTCTGGTTGACAACCCCTGCTATATACCTTTCAGTTCTTCTGTGAGTGAGTGTCCTTGGGCATGTTCACTGTGAGAGTTCGTGTACCTCATTCATGCTGACATCGAGGTTGACAGGAACTCCTGTAGGTGATGTATGTCTTGACGGTCCCTGTCTTTTGCATTGAAGACAGGTTGCTCTTTTTATTGCACTGCAATTCCTCATAATTGTCTTAAATGGAGTTTCTTATAATCTCTGCTTGGACTGCAGGAAAACTATTGCTTTCTTCACTGTTTTTGAGTGATTTTTCTCCTACTTTAATTCAATCTAAACTATACTGAGTTGTCTGTAAAACCCAGTTAGATGCTTTCTAAGATAAACAAAAAATTCTGTTTCCAGAATGGCCTTGAAGTCACCTGGATTTAAGTTTTTTGCTCTTCATGAAGCACAGCCATCAGCTACTGAGGGATACCTGAAAGTGCCTTTAATACAGGGTTAGTAAACCTGTAGAGAGAGAGAGAGAGAGAGAGAGAGAGAGAGAGAGAGAGAGAGAG
>NW_017729005.1:3593029-3602949 GCF_001723915.1 Gavialis gangeticus | reverse complement strand
GTGTGTGTGTGTGTGTGGTGTACAGCAGACCAGAGATGGGGCAGGCAGCAGGGTGGCAGATCAGGTAAGTAGCAGAAAGCAAAGCAGCAGACCAGGCAGGGGAAGGGGATGGAAAGGCACTTGGGAAGGGTGCAGGCTAATTTGTGGCATGCCTGCCAAAAAGGTTGCACCTCTCTCCCCCTCACTTCCTGCTCTCCTGAAAAAATGTTTCACTGTAGGTCCTGAATCTAAAAGGAGGATAGGCTGCAGATTTACCTCTTGGGCAAGTATGGGACCCCCAGCATGCCTCCAGAGAACTTAAAAACAGAAGCACAGACTTTCTTTTGCACAGAACACCTGTGTCGGTCCCATCAAAAATGGGCAAGAAAAACTCATTGAATGAGGTCACAGGCAAGGGAGAGTTCCAGAGGCAGATCTTTACTTATCAAAACGTCATGGCCATGAGAGGCTCACTTCAACCCTCGTGTTCACTATGGTGCCAAGGACCTAACACTGAGGGGTCAAACCAAGAGACAGACATTCCAAGAAATGTAGGAAGTCCTTTCGTCATCCCCCAGCTTGATGCCTTCAGCTTCTGAAACAGCTTCAAGTCAGGCCTCACTTGCAAGCCATGAACTAACCAGTGGCACTGAATTAGGCTCAAAAATAAGTGGCTTGTATATTTAACAGGAAACTGCTATTCCTCTCCCTTTGGCTGTGATAGTACCACAGTCTGCACCATCTTTGACATCAGGTTCTCCAATAGTTCTTCCCTTGATGCTGTGAAACTATCAGCATTGGTCAGAAAACTAATTTTATAGTCCATCTGATTTGGACCTCATGCCTGAAAGTAAGAAACCTAAAACAACCTCACTCCAGTTCAAAGACACAAAAGTAATTTGCCTTTAACCTGAATTCCCCAATGGCCGTGCCCTTCTTGCTTCAGGACAGGTTCCAGAACCTGACTGACCTGATAGCATAACTAGATTCCAAACTTCACAAGCAAAAGCTTGTTATGTGTTGTTGGGTCATTTGACCTTGCATACAATGCTGGTTAAGATCATGTACACCCTAGCCAGACACCTTTTGCATACCTTTAATTGTGCCCCTGGTAATAATGCCATACTTGAAATTATGGAAGGACCCTGCAAATACCTTCTGGATAAATTCCCTTTGTTTCTCTATGACCCGGTACTGCAGTGAAGTTTGGTTAGTTACTAGGAATAGAGGACATATGTGGATTTCCCTCTTAATTAGTGGGAATTAGGGAAGCAAACAACCCATTGGATCTCAGGTCAGCCTGCAGTTTGTGAGTCCTTGCTGCATGGTGATTAGTACAGATAATTATGGATAATACAGCTGCTGCATTTTACAACAAACAAGGTCTTTCTTCTGGTAGAAGGGATGATCAAGCTGCAATTGATGCACTTATCTGCCAAGCTGTTCTGCAGGCTGGCTAGTTTAGGTAGACATGTCTCATGAGTGGAGGGATCAAAGATTCTGTTTTACCAAGTCATCTTCTTATACTGGGGATGCCTCCAGGAGGACTTGTTCAATGCAAAGAACAAGGAGTGCTACATTTTCTGTTCCAGAGAAGCCTGCGCATAGGATCCATGTTCAGTGCATGGAGAACCCCTTAGATCCCCAGAGAACTTTAAAAAATCGGACAAAACTCAGCCCACTGATCTCGACTAGTCCCAGTGTGGCTGAGAGTTCTGTTTTGGGGTGCTCTAGATTTCCCATCCCTCTAATCCAAAGCCCTACCTCTTTTCAGATTTTTTTTTTTTGGTCTCAGAATGGCGATATTAGCCATCCGGGCTTGAATGCTGGATGGCTGTCATGTATTGGCAGATCTCTTCTTTGTTGGTTCATGACATTTTGATCACAGCAGCAGTGTCATGAGATAAACTCACCTGGGACAGGGCTGAGTTACTCTTCACGGTGCCACATGGTGCCTTACTTTGATAGCTGTTGCCTCAGCAAGAATAGTAGAGAAGGTTCAAGACCCTTCTTAGAGTTTTCCATCCCAATAAGGTGTCTTTCTAAAAATCCACCCTAAATTTCTGCCACAAATTGTCACTGAGTTCCATCTGAAATAACAGATTCACCTTCCCAACTTCTACAATCTCATGTCTCTAGGACAGAAGTATCTATCTCCACACCATGGATATAAGATTACCCCTGGATTTTGTTTTTTTACTTACACATTACAAAATCATGTAGATCACTCTTATGTGTGGCCATAGCAGAAAGAATAAGTGTTCTCCAGATAGCCAGATTAAATTATCAGAAAGTAGGGCTGGAAGGCACCTCATGAGATGCCTAGTCCAGCTGTCTGCTCAAGGCAGGATCATCCCTGGTTAAACCAGCCCAGTCAAGTGTCTCTCTGACCTGCTGTTGAAAATTTCAGGGATCAAGATTCCACAAATAGGTCATCTGTTCCAGTCCTCGGTTATCCTCACAGTCAGAAAGTTCTTCCTAATCTTCAATTTAAAACTTTTTTGCTGCAAGGTTCCTTTCCAAATCTGTTCACATTCTTCTAGAAGTGTGGGACCCAACACTGGAAGAGTACTCCAGGTGAGGCCTTGCCAGTGCTGAATAGAACAGAAGAATCATTTTCCTTGATTTACAAGTGATATTCCTTTTAATACAACCCAGTATGCTTTTCCCTTTTTTTGAAACAAGATCGCATTGTTGTCTCACATTCAGCTTATGTTCCATTGTAACCCCCAGATCCCTCTCTTCAGTACTGCAGCCTAGCCAGTAATTCCCCAGTCTGCACTTAAACAATTCTGTCCTAAGTGCAGGACTTTGCACTTGTCCTTGGTGAATTTAATTTGATTTCAAACCATTTCTCTAGTTTATCCAGGCCATTCTGGATCCATCCCTGCTCGCCAGAGTGTCTGCAACAACTCAACTTGGTGTCATCCACAGGTTCACTAAACATTCAGTCCTATCATCATAAACTTTAAACAAGATGTTAAGCAATAATGGACCCAGGACAGACCTCTAGAGAACCCCACTTGATACCTCTTCCTAACTAGACATTAAGCCATTGATAACTACTCATGGAACATCATGATCCAACCAGTTTTCTGTCCACCTTATTAATCTAGTCTATATTTCCTTAGCTTGTTAACAAGAATGTCATGGGAGATGGTATCAAAGACCTTGCTAAAATCAAGGTATGTCATATCCACTGCTCTTCCTCCTCTACATGGCCTGCCACCTTATAGAAGGAAATCGAATTGGTCAGGCATGCCTTGCTGTTGGTGAATCCATACTGCCTGTTCCTGATCACCTTGTTCTCTTCTTTAGGTGCTTTACAGTAGATTCTTTGAGGACCTCCTCCAGGATCTTTCCAAGTATTGAGGTCAAACTGACCAGTCTACAATTTCCTTCTTCACTTTCTTAAAGATGAGCACTGTATTTGCCAATTTCCAATGATCCAGGACTTCACCTGAACTCTACTGGTTCTGAAAGAGCCAATGGCTCTGAAATTATGTCAACCAATTCCTTCAGTACTCTAAGTTGCATCTCATTTGGCCCTACAAACCTGAAAGCCTCTTGCTTGTCTAAGTAATCCATACCATGTTCTTTTACTACTGCACACATCATCTGGTAGCTGCTCCTCTTGTGAAGACTGAAGTAAAGGCATTAAATACTTCAGCCTTAAATACTGCATTGTCCATGACTGGGTTGCCTTTTGAATTGTTCAGGAGACTTATGGTTTTTTTTTGGTCGTCTTCTTATTTCTGACATTTTTATTTTCTTTTATGTGTTTTGCCAGTTGCATCTCAAATCATGACTTGGTCTTTCTATTTTTCTCTCTGCATACCTGAGCAATACTCTTATACTCTCCACTTGTCGTAGGATTCCTGAGTTACAACCCATTGAAAATACTACTCTCTACCCAGGCTGGTCTTCTGTTGCATTTCCCATTTTCTCATCGCATCAGGATATCTTGCTCCTGTTCTCTTAAAATGGCCCCCTTAAAACACACCTTGCTTACCTGGACACTTTTTGCCTTCAGCCTTGCTTCTCAAGGCCCAGTTCCCTGAGTTGGTCTGCTTTTTTGAAGTCCAGTCTCTATTCTGTGCTCTCCTTCATTCTTCCCCTTAAGATCTTGAACTGTATCACTTCGTGGTCACTGTCACCGGAGTTACCTTCCATATTCACATTCTCAATCAATTCCTCCACGTTTGTGAGCAGCAAGTCAAGAAGAGCTTCCCTCCCTAATTGAACTTTCCATTACATGTAACACACTCCAAGAATTTGCTGGACTGTTTTTGCACTGCTGTGTTTCCCTTTAATGGTAATTAAAATTCCCCTTGAGAATCTGCAGTTTGGAACTTCTATCAGTTTAAAGAAGGCCTCATTCACCTCTTTCTGCTGGTTTGGTAGTCTCTGGCCCATGCCCACAATTCCTTTGCTATTCTCCCCTTTGACCTTTACCCAGAGGTTCTCAATCATTGTAGATCCTTCTACAACTATTAAAGTGCACTTACCATATCTTAAACAACATTCACCATGTTACTGGAAAATACATCTATCCTAAGTAGCTATAAAAAGCTACTTTCAAGTACTATTCACTCATTCATGAAACGTTATGCAATTTTTTAAGCCTCCAAAAACAATACTTCAATCCCTTTTCTCTGGAGGCTCAGGTTCCAGCTCTGAATGGACTGTTCACTACTTTGGGAGAGTCACTCATACTAAATGTAAGTATGAACGAAGAAAGAGACCTAGAAGTCCTTGCAGTACCAGCAGTTGTGGGGGTTTTCTATAACATATCCTCCTCTGTTCCCTCCATGCATTTTCTATAACATATCTTCCTCTGTTCCCTACTTTTGAAGTGCCATGTATATCTGTGAGGAAGCTGAGGTGTGGTAGGTGCACTCTGCCCTTTATGCCCGGGATCAGTGCTGTCCAACTGGTGGTTAAACTACAGGTGCCAGGCTCCTTGTCTGGGCACTGGCCCCAACTTTGCTTTCTTGCTGCTGTTACCAGTCTCCGGACTCCCACTCCCTCTTCCAGCTTCTGCTGTGTACCCTAGTTCCTGGGGGCAGGGCAGAGCAGCATGGCCCATAAGACCAAGGAAGACTGTGGTTGGAGGTCTCGGGGCACCTGGGGACCCCATGTGGTATCCATTCCAGTGCAGAGCAGCAGGAGTTGCCCACCCTGCAGTGGAGGGGCACAAGTTGCACTGTGTTGCAGTGCATTATATCTGTATGCACAAGGGGCCTGCATGCTGCAGCGCATCTATCAGGAGCCCATGTGATGTTGGAGTTCTCCCACTGCATTGGGTGCCTGGGCTGGGGGGAGGAGGGGCTATGTACCTGGGTGGGCTTTCATGGCACATCAAGAATTCATTCAGTGTTGGGGTCTTGTACAACCTGTTAGTGGCCTGTGCAGTGTGTAGGGTTCAGATGTCAGGGGCCCATGTGAAGGGGTTCTGTGGTGCAGCGTGGCATGTAGCCCAGGAGTGTGTGGCCCGCATGGTGTATGGCTGGGGTGGCCTGTGGTCCCCAGCCACTCAGATCTTGGACAGCTCTGCCCTAGATGCACAGCATACAGAGTCAGAATACACACATGCTATATGTGTACTGCTGCCCAGATGTTCTTCAAGCTTGGGTGCATGAAGCATATGCATTTATAGTGGAGTTCTGTTCACTTTCCTGTTCCTTGCTGCGTTTTAAGTGTAGGCTGGCCCTGCTGGTTAGTAGATGGTCTTATGTAGGACTTCAGGAAAGGAATTTATGCATCAAGTCTGATGTTCTGCAATACGTTAGCCTTACCCACTCAAAAATTAAGATTCCTGTTTCCACTGGAAGTAGTGGTATAAATTGTGAATTATTATTGCTTGCTGGGAGTAGGATTTTTTTTCTTTGTATTGTTTGGGGCAAATTGTCATAATTGCTTTTATAACTGCTGTTAAGATGTTTCACAGTTTCCACATTTCCAGCATAATTGTCATATTTCTGTTAAGATTTTTCCACACTTTTCTCTGGCAAGTTTGCTAGTTTTTTATGCTTTTATCTAGTTCTACAAAACTAACAAACCTTCATATCGCCTCGCTCCAAAAATAAGCAACAATCAAATACTTCCAGAGTGGCTGTTGAATGATGATGAACTGCCATATAAATAGGTGTAGAGATAGAAACTTGGATATTTGAGAATTTTCATACCTTTATTAAATGCCAAAAACTTCTTTTAAAAGAGTTACATTTTGTTTTAAAAAAATATAAATAGATTTAAATACAAAATTTCAGACATGAAGAAAATAAGTTATACATTCAGTTTTTTTCTAGATAACAGCCCTTTCAAGTGTATTTTTGTTGGCTATATAGGAAGTGACAACTGATATTGCAAATAATGTCAGTAGAAACAAATAAAATAGATACTCTGTTTAAATTTTCTGTAAATATTGGAAATATAAATAAGCATTATTATAAATGAATAAATATTTTAAATATAATAAATATATTCCCCAAAAGAAATCCTAGTGATTTTACAATTTATAAATGGAAACGCTTATTATTAGAGCTTTGGTTCTTAAAATAGAACAACACTGTCATCTGCCACATGACAGATTTTGTGAAAAGGAAGGTGCCTGAATTAAAACATTCAAGCACTTGAACTCCTGGTTTTTCTTATGTATCGAAGAGCCCTCACTGTTTTCTCCATAAATGAAGTAAAATCTCTGAGGATGAAATGAGTGGCAATTTTCTCTCTCCAATTTTTATTTGCCTTCAGTTTTTCAAGAAGTGTTTTCTCACTGGTTTGGTCTGGTATGGGCACTGCATCAGGATTTTTCATCTATGGAAAAGAAAATAAGTATATTGGTTACTGTGCTGTAAAATGGTCTTGGAAAATATCTGCCTTTATGCAGGACATACTTAGAAAAGTACCTGCTTGACCACTGATGCATCTGTTGGGGCATCAGATATTCTGACATTGTCTGTGTAATCCATAATACCTTTATCTCCATCACATCTACATACCTGTTTTTATTTATATCTAGTGCCACTTTTGCTGGCAATCTTTTTTAGAATCTGATAATAAGGTCTTGTCTATGATATTAAACAAAATTGTGTTTGAATATAACTTGTGCACAGTTGAATCAGATGCACACTGCTATTTAGACCAAGACGACTGTTTATCATGATTTCTGCTACCAATGTAACGCTGAGTATGATTTCCTGACCACTAAACTTTGAGTCCCCAGTGTTCACAACTGTGTTCAAACACAATCAAATTTTATAGTAAGGAGAAACACTAGAGCATGCATAAGTGATTTAGCAGTCAAACTCCCACTTTAAAGATACTTAAACTGTGGGATACGAAATCCTGTTGACTTTGCACAAGGCTTAGTATCTTCACTGAAGATTTTAGAAGGTATTTAGGTATCTAACTCTGATTTCTTTCAATGAGTGTTAAATACCCAAATACATTTTTAAAACCTGACACCTTAGTGCCTAAACTACTGCACTTCTGAGAGAATGAGTTAGGCTCCATTTTAGTTTGAGTCCTATGAGTCTAACGAAATACAAAGACCAGCAGCCAGAAGAGTCTGCTTCTTTCTCCCAGAAGTCCTAGGCAACCCCTGTCCTAGACCACCATCTGAGAGATACCAGAAGCAAGTATACCATTTAGACTATCTCTCTTTCAATATTACTTTAATTAATTTAACAAGAAATGCATGTTCTTTTTGCTTAGATCCCCTGAAAAGGTGGATTCTGAAAGAGCATCTTAACTTTTTCTTTTAACTTGCTGATGCATACTGCAGAGATGCTGGGTGGTGCATCTTCAGAGTACCACAGAGTGCCATGCTCACCAATTCATTCACTTGACTACAAGCTGTTGCACATGAGCAACAGATTGTACCCACTACTGCTCCTTACATTTAGTAGCAGCTGAGACAGGGTGGCCATTTGGGTGGCACAAAACCCTACTTCCTAACTAAAAATTAAGACTTTGTTCTACTCCCCTCCATCTCTGATAGTCTCCATAGCCACAGGTTTTGGTTTCGAGTTGTGTATTTGTCCCCTTATGTTGAGTTCTTACTGTTCAATTAGTTTCTTTCAGGAAGGCTAGTCTCACTTGGTTATAAAACAAAACAGACAACTGCTACAAGCCAATTTTTGCAATATACCCATGTGAAGTCAGTAGTCTGTTATCTTTCATAACAGGTCTATTATTCAAGGCTATCAAAGTGTAAAAATGCAGTTCAGCTCCCTTGCACTTATGGAATGATGAAAATGAACGTTGCATAAAAAGTACTTTATGTGTACAATAGACTTTTCAAAGCACTGAATAACCTTTTGTAGGACACAATGGTTTATGACTTCTGTAATTCTTGCTCCTGCTACCCTTTGGTCACCTGAGTGGTTTTTACTCACCCAGGTTGTTTCACTGCCTATAAAGAATTTATTCACATGAAGAGCTATTAATATGAACAAGAATTGTAGAAATTGAAAGATTTTTAAAATATGCTCTTTAAATGCATTGCAAATCACAGAACACTGCTATTAGAAATGAACAGCATTTAATTCACCATGTTCAAAAATATTCAGGCTTTTATAAAATGTTATGATTTCAGTAAATCTGATTGCTGGCAAAAAGCCAGTGTTTTTTTCTGTAGGTGGCACTTCTTTCTTAGCCACATTATTAACTTTTTAATTTCAGAATAAGTTTTGTTAGTTGTACATTTGATAGTAAGTTACAGATCTGAGAATGTGTCATATAGTCCTGCTCAAAAGCTTTTTTGGGGGTTTTTTTAACAATGTTTTAAATATCTTTTTTATTATTTCTCTGAATGCATTTATTTACTTCAATAGGAGTTTGAAGTGTGAAAAGACTAGAATTGAGTCCCAATTCTATAACGACTAGGGTAAAAAATAAAAGAAATGACTCTTTATCATCCATCCCAAAGTGATATTTTTCCTTTTCATTTGGAATACAATAGAGCATACTTATTTGCTAAACCTGGTGTGCTAATTACAGATCACAATAGATAGATGAATGAAAAGCCTACTGCTTAGAATTGTAGAAAAACAGGACTGAAAGGATCTTCCATGGTTATCTGGTCTTACCCCCGCCCCCCAAGGCAGGATCATTCCTATCTAAACTTTCACAGACAAACGTAAAACCTCTTAATCTAGATATGCTTCCTGATGAATTTCTGAGAGTATGAAGTACCAAACTATTCCCACTGAAACCAGTGGGATCAGGATATATCCTACATTGACTTATTGAAATATAATTCATTTAAAAACAAAGTGATTGTTTTATATATGGGTAAACATATAGATAACTCACCATCTGCCTCACAGTGTTTGCCAGGTGCTTTGTGCCATACCATATGGTTTCAATTTTTTGTTTTTCACTAATAAATGTTTCTTGTACATGTATATATTCCAGATATGTTTGAAATGCAAAAAGGCCACTGGAGATCTTTGTCAAGCATTTCTCCTGAAATGAAAGAAGAGTAAGATAATTACTTATTCCTGAAAAATGGGGTGATCACTTCATCTTTGGATCAGTTCACTAGTAACTGCTGCTGTTGACTACTAGTTCACAACTGTGAAAGCTAAGCCTGATCAAAAATCCATCAAGATCAATGGGAATCTTTCCATTGATTTTAGTGGCCTTTGCACCAAGCCAGAAATGTAGCATTGTTCGTGACAGCATCAGTGGTGACAAATAGAGGGTGCACGTGCACCCCCTAAGAGCGCCGATGCCCCCCTGTCAGGCTGCAGTCAGGTGGCAGGCAGGCAGGAGTGCCAGTACCCCCCTGTGAGCACAGGCTGGGAAGCGGGGCCACCAGCAAAAACGGCTGCGTTGCTGCTGGAAGTGGCCGCAGGACTTCTGTAAGTGGCGTGACTCCTTTTTGGCGAGTGAGATTGGCTGTGGGGGATGGTCGTCCCCCCCCCCCCCCG
>NW_017729005.1:3591719-3593012 GCF_001723915.1 Gavialis gangeticus | reverse complement strand
CCCCCCCCCCCCCGGGTCAGCGTGATTGGCTGCCCCCCCAAATTGCTGGCTGATGTCAGGGGGGCATATGCCCCCCACGACTCAAGAGGAACCAGTCACGCAGGGACAGCATTATATTAGTGAAGTTACTGATTCCTTGCCTTGTTGAATCCAGACGGTAAGCAGCCATCTTCTTCCAGGATTTTGGGGAGTTTCAGATGGCTTTGGACAAGCATTTCCATGCTGTTTTCACACACAGTAAATTTTTCACACATCTGCAAAGAGAAAAAGAGTTGTTTTTACACCTGTTTCACGTTACTTTATTCAAGGCAAGAGGCAAGGTAGTGATGCATAGTGATGGCAGGGGACTTAGGCATGAAATTCATTAAGGACTAGTACAAAGTCCTGCATTTAGGACGGAACAACCCCATGCACGTTATAGGCTGGAGACTGACTAGCTAAGCAGCAGCTCTGCACAAAAGGACCTGGGGATTACAGTGGACAATAAGCTGAATATGAGCCAACAGTGTGCCCCAGTGAAGGCTAACGGCATACTGGGATGTATTAGTACAAGCATTGCCAGCTGACTGAGGTGAGTGAAGTACTGTGTCCAATTTTGGGCCCTCCACTACAGCAAGGATGTGGACAACTAACAGGGAGCAAGGAAAATGATTAGGAGGCTGGGACACCTGGCTTCTTAGAAGAGGCTGAGGGAACTGGACTTATTCAGTCTGCAAAAGAGAAGACTGAGGGGGATTTAATAGCAGCCTTAAACTACCTGAAGCGGGGTTTGGAAGAGGATGGAGCTAGATATGTTTTGTAGGGGGCTTGTTTTAAGGACTTTGGCCCAGGTCCTTTAGGCAACATAGGCTGAAAATAACAGCTTTCTGGGAGACTATGGATTGTAGCAGAAACAGCTTTCAGATCTGACCAGTGTCTGGGGTTATCTATGATTTATCATCGAGGCTCTGCAGCCTGAGCCAGGCTAAGGGGCTGGGAGGTGGGCATTTCCTGGTTGTCGGAAGGCCTCTGGCGTGGCACGGTCCTGGCAAGCGGGCAGGGAGGATCTGCACCTCTTCCATGGTGCAGCTCAAGGGGGGAAAGTGCTGGCTATGCTGCCTGCGGGGTGGAGCGGGCAGGCGCAGGCACCTGCTCCCCCTCGCCGCGCCACTCACCTCGTGCTTCAGCCTGGCCGCCCGGGTGCGCAGCAGCCACGCCAGCGACTCGTAGTCGGGCACCGGGGAGCTCCGCGAGGGCGACGGCTCGTCCACGAGGTCTTCCTCCCCGGACGAGTCCGGCACGGGCAGAGCTGCC
>NW_017729005.1:3553011-3591572 GCF_001723915.1 Gavialis gangeticus | reverse complement strand
AGAGCGACGGCGGCGGCTGCCCAGGCGGCGCCTGAGGAGAGGAAACAGACAGAGAGGGGCGGTGAGGGCAGGGCAGGCAGGCAGGGCCGGCCGGCGGGCGGGCGGGAGCGCGGGCTGGCACTCACTGCGCGGCATGGCCCTCTGCTGTGCTTCGCCTTCCCCTTTGCTGCGCGCTCCGAGAGGGCTGGCTGGCCCGGGACGGCAGGGCAGAATGAGCTGCGGACATCCCTGCTGGTGTATTTATCCTCATTGCTCACGGGGAAAATCCGACATGAGAAAGCGGATTGAAGCCCCGTGTTTGTTTGTTTTTTTTGTTTTGGGTTTTTTCCCTTTTGTTTCGCATTGTGAAACGCTTGGTGAAGTCAGCCTGGGCGCTCAAGTCCGGCCCCGGCCCCGGCCCCGGCCCCGGCCCCGCCTACCTCCAGCTCATGTCCGTGACCTCCTCGGCACCCAGCCAGGGCGCCTGCCCTCGAGACACGGAGGGCGCCTCTACACGAGACGCTTAATGCTCCTCGGACTAACTGTACTGCGCATTAAGGCCGACACTAAAACCAATGCTAACACGCAGTAATTTAGTCCAACGGGCATTAAGCATCACATAAAAAGTGTTCACCTGCACTAAGACATAGTAGCCAGTTAGAGCACATTAAGTTAGTACCTGTGGGCATTTTTATGTATGCAAATGCCGCAGCGCCAGCATTGCTGAGAAAAAGGCAGCGGCATGCTTTTGAACTAAAACACGTTGGAGGTGCGTTAGTTCAAAAGCACACCACTGCCATTTTCTGTGTGCTGACACGCGTTTGGCCGTTGACACAACTGCAGGCGCCGCAGCGCGGAGCAGCACATGTCAGCACTTGTGTGGAGCAGGCTCAGTTCATGGAGTCTGCTGGAAAGCAATGGATCTCTGGCATGAAAAAGTGTGTGTATAAATGCCGTGTTATTACATGTGGGCTTGTATGCATGGGCTCTCCTGTGGGGAGGGGAGTGCTTTAATTAGAGTAGCTTTGAGAGCCGCTCTAATTAAAGTGCCCGTAACATCAGGCATATTTAGCTTGCATGCTTCAAAATGTTAACAAGGGCGCTTTCAGTAAAACGTGTTCAATGACCTTTAGTTAAAGCGGCCCTGCCACCATTTTGAAATATGTTGGGGACGCTGAATACACAACATAGAGGCTGCTGGAGTGTGCTAATTAGCATGCTTCAGCAGATTTGTAGCAGACTCCATTAATCGAGTCTGCTCCAACCCATGCTAATTAGTGCCCTTAGGTACTAAACTTAATGCACAGTAATTACAGCTCATTAATGAATGTGTAGATGCACCCACAGGCAATTAGCCCTCAGATCCTGAGCTACTTGATGAAGGCATCTCACAAAAGCAGATACATTACTGGTTCTTTAGAGACTCCACAGGATGGTATGTACACACTTGAGTGCCACTGAGCGCATCTACATGAGATACTTAATGCACAGTAGACTAATTCTATTGCACATTAGTGCATCACAGCAAAAACTGTGCTAATGCGCAGTAGAATTAGTCTACTGTGTGTTAAGCATCACAAAACGATTGTGTGCCATTGCTACTGTGCACATTTATGTAGTACCTCATAGTAGAGGTACTAAACTAAATGTACAGTAGCAACAGCACACTAATGCATGTGTAGACACACCCACATAAACATCCAATAGATAGAATAGGATCTGGCTTTCTACAACCTCATTTACCTGACAAAATTGTACCACTTTCAATAAACTCCCAACAGGTAAGCTATGTGTGGTGAAAGGGTTTCTTAGTGTGATTATCTTTTATTAGACCAACTGTGTAGGTGGGATAGGGTTAGACAAGCTTTCGAATACAGGATGTTCTTTTTCAGATTTATAGATGTAATTGCAGATTTTGTTACTGTTCATATAAAAGTCAAATCTTTCTACAGTTCTCTTAAACTCTATACCTCAATACTAACTTTATGGCTTGGAGTTCCACAGCTTAATTATTCGTATTGTGATTGTTGTCAGTTTTAAGTTTGCCATCCATAAATGTAATTAGCTGCTACTTTATTTGTGTGTTATGAGAATGAATTTATTTCAACCTCTAAGGAAACTTCTGTGCACCGTTTGCTATTTTATTGACATCCACTATGTCGCCTCTTGTTTATTTCTTTTAAAGTGGATAGTCTGTATCTTTTTTACTCCTCTTTAGAGGCATAGGCACCTAGATACAGTGGTTACTGCTGAGCTTTCTCTATTTCTGCTTACTCTTTTTGTGTGTGCATTTTCAAGGGTAAAATGTGAAAATGAAAGCAGAACATTTACGATTCTGATTCTGTTGAAAATCTTGAGTAACTAACTGGAACACTGCAATCAAGGTAAGGTACTCTATTGAGCATTAACAGATTTTCACTATTATTCAATCTCTGTTTCATGGGAAACCAGCATCTCAATTTTTTTGATTGGTGCTGCACAACGAACTGATAATTTTTAATTGCTCTCTACAGGGATGCCTAAGGCTCTTCCTGGAGTGGTGATTGGTTAATAAGGATTTCCAGTATGCTTCATTTTGCACTTGCTTTTATTGAACTTCATCTGTAATTATGCTCCGGTAGGTCAGTCTGAAATTCCTTAAGCTCTCTCTGGTCTTGACAAATTTTAAAGGCTTGTGGCATCTTCAAATGTTGCCATACCTCTGTTCAACCCTCTTCTGCCACATTCATAAAAATACTGCATTAAATGACACTGCAGTATACATCTTGCCCATCAACTGGATACAGGCTACAGAGAATCATTCAGGCAGTCCTATTTGTAAATTAAAATGTCACAGAATTGTTATTCAGAATTAGGCATTTTTTCTACATATAGGATTAATTTGCTTCATGTTCAATATCTCTATAGTCTACCTTATTCTCTACAACATTTTTTTTTTGTTTTACTTTTTAAGTTGGGGTTGGCAACCTTTTAGCAGCAACAGGTCAAAGTAACAAAGCTTGATTTGAAAGTGGGTTGTCTCCACTTCTTTCTTTGCCAACAAATCCTCATGCTACCATTACTTCCCTCACTGCTGATCCCCACTGCCACTAAGTTGCTACCAATATCTCAGCTTTGCAGGCCAGGTAATATCCTTTCATGGGCCAGATTCAGCCTGTGGTCCAACCTCAACTCAAGGACAAAGCCACATATCATCCGTACAGAACTATAGTCAGTTACATGCTTATATAAAAGGCCCAAAGGGTAAGATTTTCAGAAGTCCTCTTGTTCTGTTCTACCATTGATTTCAGTAGGAATCTAGTTAGGCCAACACTGACTGCTTTTAAAAATCATATTGTAAAGGCTTGTATGCACATGGAAATTATTCTGCATTAAATAGAGTATGAATTTAGAAAAGAACGGATAATCTGGAATAAATTTGTCTTTTTTCCAACGTATATGTCTACATATGAAGTAATTCCAGAATAGCTTTGTGTGTACACAAGCCCTAAAAAGCTTTTTTAAAATTACTAATCACAAGGTTAACTTGCATAAAGAAGCATGTTTTTTGTGAGATAGTGGAAGTGTAGGTCATCTCCCTAGGTTGTTAACTTCAGAGGAAATGTGACTATAGTAGAAAATTCTTAGAATGCTGAACTTCAGTATTCAGAACATGTCAACATCTTTCACAATTTGTCAGATGCATGCTTAGAAGAATCCACCAAGGGTAAGGGTGGAGCCCAGTGCTCAAATCAGCAGAAAGGAGGATTGGATCTGTAGAATGCCATGAGTAAAGTAAGTGCGGAAATATCTAGCTTTGTTCCATAAAAAACACAGCTAGAGATGCTGTATGCTCCACCTTACTTTGTTTACATCAAACACTGAAAATGCTTTTTCACCTGAAGAAGAGATGTTTTCCTTTAGCTGCACTGCAAGTTCCTTGGTTCCTTGTTGGTTATTTGCAAGCTCTCAAAAGGAACTATGGTGATATTTGGGGATTTTTTTATGAAAAGCACTGGGGATAGTTTACTTTTTTCCCTAGTGGGAGATTCTCATCATTTTTAAATTAGCCATTCACGAGCCATATTTGTGTATCTGAAATTAGCTTTTAGTATGTCTTATTCAACCCTATATGCAAATAACATGGATTTCCCGTTCTGTCTATATCTGGATTGTAGGGGTACAGAAGAAGTCTTTGGTTTGGATGAGAAGTCCCTGGTCAAGTTCAAATAGCGTTTCGTTATTTTTCAGATTTGCCTACAGAATCTTAAGTGGAGAATTCATGCCTATTGTCCTCTGAACAAGGTCCCTGGCTCTCATGACTCATTCCATTTTGAGGGATGCTGTAGATGAAAAGAGGCCTGCTGTAGAAAACTGCTGTCAGAGAACGCCTGAACATTAATAGGTAATTTTAGCAGGCAGAGCTTTATAATCTTTCAAAGTACAATTAACAACAAAATCAGAATAGAATAGTTTGTAACAGATGGCAGCTGTGCAAATACAGGTTCTGAAGCTTAATGCTAGCGCAGACTAATCAAGTGGAGGTTATTCTGTTACAGTCATTTTTACTGTTCATCCACTTTTCCTGGAAGCCAGGTTTGTGCTAGGAATGCTTTGCCAGTATAGTGATATGGGCAAAGCACTCCCGGTATGACTGTGAAGGGCTGTCTTATTTAGGGCAACACTTTGCCTTAAATAAAATAAGCTATACTGGCAAATGCATGGTTTTGCCAATATAACTGCATATCCACTAAAGGCTTTGGCCAGCACAGCCTTGTTGGTCAAGAATCATACCTCTAGCCCTCCTGACCCACGTGTATTAGCAGAGGTTTGTAGAGGGTTGATATAGTTACAATTTTATGTCACGCATCTGCGAAGAGCACTAGAGGGATTTAACAAAGCTCAGTAACTAAGCAGAATGATGGCAGAATTTCAGTGTGTCAGATCTTCAGTTGGTGTAAATAGGCATAATACCAATTTTTAGGTAATTGGTTCAATTCAGCTCAGGTCAGTACCGGCAGAAACTGACACCATTTGACAGTTATCCAGAAATTTTTATAGTATTTGAAATGAATTATCTCTGTCTAATTCTTGGTGTCAAGTGTTCAGTCCTTGAAGTACAGTAACAATTGAACCCCTTGATGACAATCTCAGCAAAGGCCAATGTGGGATGCACTATAGAGACTATAGTATTTCCTGTCCTACCTAGTTGGAGGAGATAAGGCTGTTACACATCACTTGAGCATCAGAGCGATTTCTATGGCTGCCAGTCTCTCTTACAGAAGCATGGTTTCCTGCTTTAAGTCCACTAACCCGCTCATTAATTTGGGCTTATTTGGAGGGAGCTGTAAGTTCATCTACTACATCATAAATTTTACTTGCTGAAGACCCACATTTTGCAAGAACAGTGGTTTCTTAGTTTCTATAGGAAGTGAATAAATCCTTCTTTGCTACCAGTATTTATTTTTAACCAAATTCACTGTAACTTCCACTTGTCTTTGGGAACTTCTGAGTTTCTTCTTGAGATTACTTTTCACATTTTACATTGACAAAATGTCAAATTCATGTGATTAGGAAACGTTAGGAGGTTTCTTAGTGGGGAAGATGATAAGGGAAAAATAATTGTATCAGCGTGAGCACGGGGGTGCATAACTTACCTTAAACAAATGAAGATACTCCAAATTTATTATGATTTATTTTTCATAAAGCATGTTGTGCATGTGGAGCACCTTAAAACATGCAAAAAGACAATGTTACTTCAAAGACCACAGCCAAAGTGAAAGGAGCATGCCGGGCTGTGTGTTATATACAGATAACATATGCATGTACACTTCTGTGTCAAACTCGTCATTTTTTTTTTGGGTTTCATACAATGCCCAACACTATGGGATCTAAGTGCTCTCATTTCAGTTTCTATTACAGTCTCTGATTGTAGTGTATTCAGAATTGCAACATTTGCTGCTTTTGCTAGTGTAGCAAGAAAACTTTTTTTGCCTGCCCCCCTGCTCCAATGTGAAGCCTCTCCGTATGGCAAAAATCCCCTTTTGCAGTATTTGTCCACCTTTTGGGGATGCTTTCTCTTTTCTACCTTTTATTCCTTCCTCCCTCTTCTTCTTTTATTATATTATTATTATTTTTATAGAATATAAGGTGTACTTATAATAAAAATATAGTTTGTAGATGCTTTTATGGTTATAAAATAGTATCCTGGCATCAGTATGTCCCCCCCGCATTGTATTTGGTCTATTTGTTGTATGTGCCATGGCATTTCACCCTTTTATGTTTTATATTCTATGCTTTTTAACTTTGTAACAAATGTACTTTAAATTTAAAAGCAAGTTGTACCATGTAACAATGTTAGGAATCAAACCATGGCTTCTTTGTATGGAGCGGGTCCCTGAATGAATCTTGATTGATTGTGTAACAAGACAGGCTAACAAGTTAACGAGCAGCAATTAACACCCACAGACCAAGCAGCAAGGAAAGGGTCAATAAAGAGCCAGGAACTCCCTGAAACTTCACTGTTAAAGGTACAGAAGCCCCTGTTTGAACTAATCAACACCGAAGACTGACTCTTGGGACTGAATCCACTCCCTGATCAACCGCCCCCAGAGCCCTATTCATCACAGCAGTATATTAATCAAACTTCATCAACGGACTCCCAAGACTGCACATACCTGTGGACGTGACCCCTGGGGCTGACAGCTGCCATCCAGCAACCACCAAGGGGAATGTCCCACGAGGTCAACCACCTCTGGATTGAGTAAGCCCCAAAATTGGGGAGTCACCAAAGTCTGCCAGAGAGGGATAAAAGGCAGTGAAGAATGACCCCCAAGGGTGCCCTCTTTGTCCTCACCAGCACCCTGCCTGCCCAGCCAGAAGGACCAGCTGGCAACCCCCTTCTGAAGCAACATCGCACTGAAAGGAGCCTCAACTGGCCTTCAACGACGGACTCCAGCCCTTGGGGATAGGTATATCTTGATACTGGTGCTTAGTGTTCATAGGTAGCTACTGTGAGTGTGTGTGCGCGCATGAATGTGTGTGTGTTTCAGGGGATCAGCCCCAAGGTTTATGATCTGACTTTTGCATCTGTCTAATAAACTAGAATTTTATGATGATCCTGTGAGTTAGTTCTTTGTAGCCAACACTAGTACATCCCACACATGCATGAATTTCCATATAGGCATAGTTTTCGTAAACACTCTTCATGCTTAATCTGTTGTTATCTTCAATTTATGCTTCCTATTTTGGTGGAAGAAGGCAGCCATCTCTTAAACTGCATATGCCTCAGTCAATAATTCCCTTTTGTAAAGGCACACTTTTCCCTTCCATCTGCCTGTAATTCATAAATCCATTTGCATTGGAAGTATACTCTTTTGTACCTGTTCCACTTACTGGATATGCCTTGCTGAGTTCCCATCAAATGGGACTTAAAGCTGTGTCTTGAGGTGTTACCAGCCTAATTCACACAGAGCCAGGCCCTTTACCCAAGAAGCCAATGGGAGTTTTGCCACTGATGTCAGTAGGTGAAGAAGTCCACAAATCCAGCTCTTAAAAACATAGAACACATCTGTATTACTTCCCCGCTGAGCCCAAGATTACCACCAAGAAAGAGCCCTGCCCTGATTTCTGCACTGCACATTCCCAAGCATGGCAGTTTGGCAAATAGTACCTGAGAGTGGCACCAGGATACATGCTTGGGTATCAGCTCTGTGTAACTGAGCATGTGTAGAACAGGAGGAAGCATGAAGGGCTTGATTCTTGGTGGCACTCCCAGGTTCACTGTGAAAGTGGCATATGCATGGCTGTAGAGATGATTTGGGAAAGTTTCTATTCAGAGGGCTTTGGGTCAGGCCCAAAATGCTAGATATAACCTCCCATTTCCTTATTTTGTTTGCTTTTATAATTACTGCCAGACAATTTGCTGATGGGTTTATGCAGACATTTTGCTTATTCCATGCCTTTCTGGGAAGGAATTACTGCACAATGTACAAGGATAAATCAACAGGATATTACAAGTATATTTTGCTGCTAATCTGTGATATAACACATCAATGGAAATGCTTTTATAATACTCAAGGTTTTTGAAACAGACAGACATATAATCATGACTCATATTCACCTGTTATTTTTTATGAGAGGTAGCCTTCAAATACCTTTTAGAATCTTCCTTTATAAAACCACACATCTACTTCACTTAATTAAAGGGAAAAATGCAACCTTAATGGAATTTCTAGTAGAAACTCACATATAAAGGCTAACTAGCTTTACACATATATTTATGACAGTTCAAATTACTCCTATGAAAAAAAATAATTTTAATGTGTCAATCTTTCCATCACTAAAGTTTCCTTCATTGAACTGTTTGAGAAATACGGAGATAAAACAAAAAGAAGATAGACTACTGTTATATTCTATTCATATACAGAATAGCTATGGAAGCTGCAATACACTGAATATACAACGCCATTAATCTTACTCAATAGTTTTTTTTTTTTGGTTTTCCCTCAAGCAGACATTTATATCAGTTAAGCTTATTTGGCTGTACTTTAAGGAAGCCTTCATGAGAGTCCAGGAACAAACCATCCTGATGCACAGGAAAACTAGCAAGTATGGTAGAAAACCAGCTTGGTTTACTAGGGAACTCTTCAGTAAACTAAATCACAGAAAGGCAGTTTTATAAGATGTGGAAACTTGAAGATACAACTAGGGAAGGACATCCACCCTCCGTCATTAATTCTGCCAAGCTTAAGGACTACAATATGGCACCATATTATGCTGTATTAGTCCCAGTGAAGACAGGAAATTTTTGGCTTTTTCTTGAATGCATTACGTGGCTTCTGGGATCCTTTCACCTTCCTCTGAAGTGTCAAACATTGGCCACGGGTAGGGGTGGATGATTAAACTAAGTCATAAAAAGGAAGCTTATAAGAAGTGGAAACTTGGACAAATAAATAGGGAGGAGTATAAGAGCACTGCTTGGGCATGCAGGGGTGAAGTAGGAAGACCAAGCGCAATTGGAATTGCAGCTAGCAGGGGTGTGAAGGGTAACAAGAAGAGTTTCTGCAAGTATGTTGGTAGCAAGAGGAGGACCAGGGAAAGTGTGGGTCCATTACTGAATGGGGGAGGCAACCTAGTGACGGATGATGCGGAAGAGGCTGAAGTGCTCAATGCCTTTTTTGCCTCCATCTTCACAGGCAAGGGTAGCTCCCAGACTACTTCACTGGACAGCACAGTTTGGAGAGGAGGTAAGCAGCTCTCAGTGGTGAAAGAACAGATGAGACTACTTAGGAAAGCTGGATGTGAATAAGTCAATGGGGCTGGATGGGATGCACCTGAGGGTGCTGAGGGAGTTGGCTGATGTGATTGCAGATTCATCATCTTTGAAAACTCATAGTGATCAGGAGAGGTCCTGGATATTGGAAAAGGGCAAACATAGTGCCAATATTTAAGAAAAGGAAAAAGGAGGATCCAGGGAGCTACAGACCAGTTAGCCTCACCTTAATCCCTGGAAAAATTGTGGAGCAGATCCTCAAGATATCCATTTGTAAGCACTTGGAAGAGGAAAAGATGATTAGGAACAGTCAGCATGGATTCACAAAGGGCAAGACATGCCTGACCAATCTGATTGCCTTCTATGACAGAGTAACTGGCTCTGTAGATGCGGGGAGACCAGTGGATGTGGTGTACCTTGATTTTAGCAAGGCTTTTGATACAGTCTCCCACAACATTCTCGCAGGCAAGTTAAGGAAGTACGGGCTGAATGAATGGACTGTAAGGTGGATAGAAAAATGGCTGAAGCATTGGACTCAGAGAGTAGTAATCACTGGCTCAATGTCTAGTTGGCAGCCAGTATCAAGTCGAGTGCCCCAGGGGTTGGTCCTGGGGCCAGTTTTGTTCAATGTCTTCATCAGTGACCTGGAAGATGGCATAGAGTACACGCTCAGAAAGTTTGAAGATGACACCAAGCTGTGGGGAGTAGTAGATACACTGGAGGGTAGGGCTAGGATTCAGAGTGACCTAGACAAATTGGAGGATTGGGCCAAAAGAAATCTCACGGGGTTCAATAAGGACAAATGCAAAGTCCTACACTTAGGATGGAAGAATCCTGTGCACCGGTACAGGCTGGGGGCTGACTGGCTGGGAAGCAGTTCTGCAGAAAAGGACCTGTGGGTTACAGTGAACAATAAGCTGAATATTAGGGGTGTGCGAAATGGTGCCTATTTGATTTGGATTCAGATTCAGCCCAAATCAGGGACAGTAATTCAATCTGTTGATTCGGATCACTGTCCCCAATTTGATTCAGCCAAATCCGAATCTAAAGATTCGATGCTGATTCAGAGAATCAGTGATTCCGACATAGAAATAGCTTTAAATGTTTTTTTTACATACCTCAAGGTACCAGGTGTGGCTCATGAATGCTGCAGTGCTGGGGCAGATGAAGCATCCCAAAGACGTGCAGGGAGAGCACCCTGCGTGTTCAGCGGCGAACCCAGAAGTGGACCGGAAGTACTTCCAGTCCACTTCTGAGTCCTCTGGGGAGTGCATAGGGCCCCCCCCAGTGCCTCCCCCGGCTCAGCAATCAGCTGTGGGGGACCTGGGTGCCCCCCCAGACCCAGGAGGCACCAGTCGCTGAGCTAGGGGGGTACAGGGGGGGAGCCCTGTGCGCTCTCCAGTGGACCTGGAAGTGGACTGGAAGTGCTTCTGGTCCACTTCTGGGTCTGCTGTCAAGCGCACTGGGAACCCCCCTGCACTCCTGTGGGGTGCTCCATGCACCCCAGCATCATGGCATTTGTGAATCACCTACTACCTAGATGTATGTAGAAAAAACATTTAAAGCTGTGTCTATGTCCAAATCGATGAATGTCTCCAAATCAATTTGGAGGGTTCTGGTTCAATTCAGAGAGATTAGGGTCCTCTGATTTGATTTGGATTCAGTGATTCGGCCACCGAATTGGGCCAGTCTCTGCCAAATTGAATCAGGGACTGAAGCTTCACACGGCCCTACTGAATATGAGTTAGCAGTGTGCCTAGTTGCCAAGAAGGCTAACGGCATACTAGGCTGCATTGTTAGGTGCATTGCTAGTAGGTCAAGGGAAGTAATTTTTCTCCTCTCTTCAGCACTGGTGAGGCCACATCTGGAGTACTGTGTTCAGTTTTGGGGCCCCCACTACAAAAGGGATGTGGACAAAGTGGAGATGGTCCAGTGGGGGGGCAACAAAAATGGTGAGGGGGCTGGGGGACATGACTCATGAGGAAAGACTGGGGGAACTGGACTTATTTAGTCTAGAGAAGAGGAGACTGAGAGAAGACTTAAGAGCAGTCTTCAAGTACCTGAAGTGGGGATCAAAAGAGGATGGAGCTAAGCTATTCTTAGTGGTGACAGATGACAGAACAAGGAGCAATGGTCTCAAGTTGTAGCAAGGCAAGTTTAGGTTAGATATTCGGAAGAATTTTCTCACTAGGAGGGTAATAAAACACTGGAACAGGTTACCCAGAGACATGGTGGAAGCTCCATCCTTGGGGGTTTTCAAAACCTGGCTAGACAAAGACTTGGCTGGGATGATCTAGGTGGGGATGGTCCTGCTTTGAGCAGGGGGTTGGACTGGATGATTTCCTGAAGTTCCTTCCAACCCTAATTCTCTATGAGTCTTTCTATGAACTTCAAACTAAAGCAAAGAAGAAATTTTTTTTTTTTTTGCTAATTTATTTTGTCAGTTATGACAGTAATGCTGTCAAGTTTATTTTTGAAATGTGAATTAAATATTTCATTTTGAATTCCAAACATTCAAAGGTAACATGGGGAAATGGGGCAAGTTTTCTTTAGACACATTTGTTAAATGTTTTTTCCTAATTTCCAACCAGATCTCATAATCAAGAAGTTTACTGAACTGGACAAAATTAATTCCTGACAGATGTGTGTGTGTGAATAATTTTGGTGCCAACCAGTCTGGGGCAGTTCTTACTTACCTGTAGTTGTCTGAAGTCAAGGTTGACCTCATTTAGTGGTGTCATGAGGATTTCAACTCCAGATACCTATCTTAATGTAAAAAGGCATCTTTATAATGAAGACCTAGTGAAGGGCAGTTAGAAATTGGTTTAAATTAAAGTGAAATAAGCCATTTTTAAGGGAAATGAAGTATCCATTCAGAGGCTTCTTCCAGTTTAACTGATCTCTTTAAAAGCCAATTTCAAATAAACTGATGCAGAGTTCTTATATAGGTAAAGCCTTTGTCCTGAGTAACACAAGCAGTTGGCTCACACTATTGATTTATTCTTCTACTTCAACTGTATTACAGCCATTCTAAATTAAATCCTCTTACTTTGTTTGTTCTTTGGTTGTGTATTAGAGAAAATGTCACCATCCTTAAACCATCTCATTTTATGAATTTTGTATCCATGATCATGTTCAAATCCATTTTAATTCCTGTTTTGTAGGATGTGAAGCAGCATTGTACAGGCAGTCCTTGGACTTACGACACAATTGGTTCCTGAAAGCCGTGTCTTAAGTCAAAACATTGTAACTTGGAACCAATTTTCTCACAAGAAACTATGTTACAAATAGGGGAGTGGTTCCTGAACTGAGGCTGGATACCCTATTTTCAGCAAAAATACCCCAGAATTTTGTACTCAATTATAGAAGAGTAATAATATAGCTACATTAATGTATTTATAATATAAAAAGCAATTATATTGGTTTGGAAGGACTTTGGAAGGTGACTTTGCTGGACTTTTTGAAGGTTCTTGTCTGGAGTCTTCTCAGGAGTCTTGGCTGCAAGTTTTTCTGGAGTCTGGTCTGCTTTCTTTAAGAAAGTGTCCAAGGAAGTTTGGCCCGATGTTCTCCAGGGAGATGAGCGCCACAGCAGACTTGTTCACTGGCATGGCATCACATCAGATCAAGCTTTGTAAGTCAAAACTGACATCATAAAGTTGAAACAGGGTGTCAATTTATAAACATTGTAAGTGTGAAATGTTGTAACTCGAAACGTTGTAAGTCGAGGACTGCCTGTATATACTTTCAGTATCTTCAATTAATTAATTATTTTTTTAACCAGTTCCTCCTTAAAAAAGTTTTTCTTTATTAAGCTCCTTCATAGGTCATTCTTTCCAGGTATTCGGGTCTCCCATGATCCAGTCTCCATCCACATATTTTTTAGTGACTGGTGTTCATAATATTATGCCATACGCATTGTTGTGCATTGCCGAGCAATCCTTCGGAACACTGGTGTATCTTGCACATATGCATTTATATCTAGTTCTGTCTTTTCCTGGAAAGAGCACTGACAACAAAAGTTAGGCTGCACTAAGTGCTATTTTTATCTACCATATCCAACATGACACAATACATTATTTCTGCTTAGCAGAGGTTTTGTGGAAATATATAATGCAATATGCTGTTGTAATGTCATATGTAAATATATTGCAGTACTAAAGAAATGCCAGGCTTTGTTTCTGCTTTCCATGTTGTGATGTGGCCAGTACAACAGTTTTGATTCACATGTGGGTGTAACGAGGAATATAAACAATCAGTCCAAAGATTTATTTTTTTTACTTACAACATAAATTGATTACATGGCATTACTTCTTTTAAGCTAGAAAGCAGCAATAATGAGCAACAATGGATTGAATTGGGCCCTGGCACAATTTCAGTGCATCAGCCAGATACATTTTCTGAATCAGCACTAACCATTTAAAGTATCATTTTGGTTGACACTATTTGGTGGGCTGTTTATGTCTGTTGAGAGTTTGTATCCTGGTGTTTTGAGAGAGAGAGTGCTATTGTTATACAGTAGCTGAGATATGTAACTGTAAAACATCACTTTTTTCATCAGTAAGGGTTACTGTATATTTTCATACCTACACAATCCTCTGCCATCGAGCTGTCATGGCTGCAGAGGAGTCATGGTCCATTTTGCTGTTATCATTATACAGTTGCCTCTAAAAATGTTCATGATTTTTTTAAAGAAAATCCCTGGTCTAACAATCCCTGCACCACATTGGTAGGGCTTGATTTCCTCTGAAAATGTTCATGATTTTTTTTAAAGAAAATCCCTGGTCTAACAATCCCTGCACCACATTTCATAAAAGAGGAATATAAATGTAGTGTTTGAAATATAATAAAAAGAATAATCAATCAAATAGCCACCTTAACTTTAAAATGTATTTAAGACTGTTTGTTCAATCTTTGTGCAGCACCTAGTGCATGGGATCTGTGATGGGTACTGCCGGTTCCTACAATACAAATAATAAATAGCAATGATTTTAGTTGCCTAGTGATTCAAAGAAGACTGAATAACAATCAGATTTTTCTTTAGGAAATATTGGAAATAGGAAAGTTTCAGGTTTTATGTGGGTTAAAAAACCCTCATTTTTTGACTAATTAATTTAATTGAAAATAATGATCAAATTCACTGGGATTTTAGAAGGCCATAAACTGTTAGAGACGTGGTCACCAACCAGTGGATCTTGATCCTGCAGAAGATCTCAGAGCCTCTTGGAGTCAATCCACGGCTGAGGTGGGGGGCTGAGTGCCTGAATGTATGCACATGCATACCCCAGTCCAGAAGGTCAGTCCGTGGGGGAGGGAAGGGCGGGAGCTAGATCAAGACCCCCATGGTGAGGGACAGTGCCTCAGAGGCAGGAGCAGGGGGAAGTTCAGTGGGACCCTGGCCGGGTAGGATTTACCTGTTGGGGAGGCGTGTCCCCAAATAATTTTTTCTCCTTCTGCCTTGATCTGCACCGCCCTTTCCTCCCCACAGACTTACCTGCTGTGGGTAGAGGGGATGGCAGTGGTGCATAGTAGATCTTGGGTTGCTTTTAAATGCCAAAGGCGATCTCCTACTTAAAAAAGTTGAACACCAGTGTGTTAGAGGATAATTTCAGGTTGGATGCAAGAAAGAACTTCTTTATGGTAAGGGTGACCAGAATCTGGAATAGAATCTCCAAGGAGGTGGCGCAGTCCCCAACACTGGAAGTCTTCAAGAGGAGACTGGACATATACCTTGCTGGGATCACTTGGTCTCATCAGTATTCCTGCCCAGAGCAGGGGGATTGGACTCAATGATCTTTTGAGGTCCCTTCCAGCCCTTAATTTCTATGATTCTATATCTTTAGAACCATCTCTAGTCTGTGGCCTGCTGGGATTCATTGCAGAATTAAGAGTCTGACACTAATCAGGGAACAAAGTTTACTTCATCTTGTATCCCATATTGGAGTAATCTTACTAAGAAACAGATTTAAAATGTTTGACTTCTGGGAGAAGGAGTTCCTCTGCAAATTTCTTAGAATTGCTTCTATTTTAACGTTCTTGTAATACAGATCTCATACATAGCTTTCCTGTTACAGGCATGCAAAACGTGTGGGCGTTTTTAATGGACCCTGCTAGAAATGCATAATAAGAATAAATATTCTATAAATATAGTAGTGGAAACTTAGTGTCACATACTGCAGAAGCTGATGTAAAACACAGATCATGTTGTAGTGGGTGGATTCTGCTCTCAGGGAAGTTAATGGCAAAACTCCTATTAAACTTTGGCATGAATGTGATAGAACCTTGTGTAGGATGTAGTGGAGGCAGATAGAGAAAAAATAAGGAAAAACTTCTTCTCCCCTTCCTACTTCAAACACAATGGGTTTGCTTCCTAATTTGAGCTACTTATCACATGATAAATATCTTAAATTGCCTCAATCTTTGTAGGGAAGCACAGCTCTCAGATTACTGCACTTGGCAGCACAGTTTGGGGAGGAGGCAAGCAGCCAATGGTGGCAACAGAACAGGTTCCCAGGGGCATCTATGACACTCCCTCATGGCTCCGCAACCTGTGCCCCACTCTGCCTCTAGAGTCCCCTCCATCTTGCCCACCATGCCTTGATGTAATTATTGGTTAGAAAGAAAGGCTGCCTTGAGAGTCCTAGAGTGAGCTTTATTCTGTCCATTAGCCAGTAGGTCCCCCCTGAACACTGCTGGCCTTGACCCTGTTCCTAAGCTGAGTGGGCACTCTCTGCCCATCCATGCCCCAGGACACCTATTAGCCTTAAGGGCTAATTACATGGCTCCATTCATCCCTGTACCACATCCCATGCCTCACAGGTGTTGGTGTACTATCACTCTGTCTGCCAGGCCCCTGGCCTCTGTCTCTGCCTTGCTTTGGGCACTGGGCCCCTGGCCACTGGCTCTGCTCTGCTCTGGGCTCTGCACACACTCTGCCTTGAGCCTGCCCTCCAGGGCACTAATGGGACCACTAAAGACCACTCCTCACAGTCCCAACCCAAACCACAGGTTGGAACTGTAACCAAAAGATAAGCCCCCTGGCTATAACAAACTCACCCTTCTAGGCAAACCAACACCTACAAAAGGGAAAGCAGAATACTGGGTTTGTCTATGAGACACTAAATGCTCTCTGTGTCATGAAAAAGTTATGCTAATACACAGTATAATTAGTTTAGTGTGCATTAGCATCACTAGGAAGGCATGTGCTGGCACTATTGCACAGTAGCGCTGGTTACTGTGCGTTCTGTTAGTACCTGTTATTACAGGTATTAAATGTAATGTGCAGTAACTACAGCACATTAATGCATGTGTAGATGTTCTCACTGCTCCTTTAAAAGGAAAAATCTTCCTGCATCTCTGGCACCAGCATAACCCTCCAGTTCTGGGTTATAGTCTTGTAAGCTCCCAGAGACTCACTGGTAATCCTAGGACAGCTCCACAGTCTACCAGGCACTCCCTTGCAGCATCCTGACCAGGAGCTCCTACAGCTTGTAGGGATATGTCTTGATTTGGCTCTGGTCAGGGCTTATATGCCCAAAGCCCTGCCTCCTTCCAGTAAGGTAACTCCACCCAGTTGGCTGCAGGTGCCCTTTATTTAGATTCACTGTCTGGTCTCTATGGCAGTCAAGACTAGTGCCTAGGTTCCCCTGCAAGGCTCCAGTCCTACTGTGGTGCAACCAGCACTGTAACAGTCTTTCTACTGTTCAGGTAGGCATCATCCTGTTGTGCTACTCTCTCCAGTAAGTACTTGCAGTTGCTGTTTATTTGGGCCCACTCTCCTGCATCTTTCTCCCATTACAGCAGCAGAGTCCTAGGCTCCCTGTTACATTTGGGAAAATGTTATCAGAATGCCTCCAGGTAACTCTCATTGGCAGTTGTAATTCCCTGCCAGACTTCTTTGCTGTTGACTTTAGTACTTCTAAACAAATATTCTGAATAAGGGTTTTGCTAGATTCTAGTAACTAGAGCGAAAAGCTCACCCAAAGTCTCCTTATGTTATCCTGGAATAAACCAAGGTCATGGCGCAGTCTTGTAAAAGAGAGTTCTGGGTCAGTGCTCATCTCCTCGAATTGATTCTCTCTATCTTAGTAAAGATTTTACTAAAACAGAGGAAGCCAATGGGAAATAAAATGCCCAGCTGCTCAGTTAGGAAGGATATAAAAGCAATAAGGAGACTTTCCATAATCCCCAAATTACCTGCAGTAGAATTGGCAGCTGAAATACCTGCTAGCCACATTTATTTTCAGCAGCAAGTGAATTAGAGATGAGAGGAGCTATCACAATTTGTTTGCTGCAGTTGGGCATTCCTGAGGAGCTGGATGGTTCAAAACCTGCAGTTGGCTGCCGATTTAGGGATGGCCAAACCAACCAGTGCAGTGGGACAAACTGTTTCCTATTTATTCTACTTTGCTGCTTTTCTTTCATTAGCCCTGGAGTGTAATCTCTCTGGGGCAGGGACTGTCTTCTTTGTTACTCATCAGTGTACAATAGGAGCCTGCTTCTTGGCTGTTGATCCTAGACATCATCAAAGGAGATCTATTAAACAATAACCTTAATCCATTCCTGAACTGCAGGTTCTTTCATCTCTACTATTGCCCTCAGTGGAGATAATGCCCTCTCTCCAACACTGAGACAAAATGTGGATGCTTCTAGTTACAGCATTACGGTGTCAGTGGACACTCATTGACTGATTGCAGATGACACGTTTGAAGACAACACCAATCTGGGAAGAATTGTGAACACATTGGAGCATGTGAGTGTAATATAGAAGGATCTCAATGATTGGAAAGTTGGGGTAGAGCTAACAGGATGAAATTCAATACAGACAAATGAAAGGTGCTACATCTCAGGAGGAATAATCAAAGTCACATATATAAAATGGGTGACACCTGGCGGGAGCAGCTGCAGTGCACTGGGTAGTACTGGCTGCTGCTGTGGCAATGGTGGCAGTGTGGTCAGCTGCTGCTGCAGCAGGTGCTATTTTTATGCCTCAGAGCTATGGTAGTTAACCCTACCACAGATCTGCTGCCAAATTTCTGGACTCATGGATTGAGCATTACTATTCTATTCCATTTTATAGACAGAAACCAAGGGCACATCTACACGCTCATTGATGCAATTTGGGTAATGCACATTAAATCTAGTGCTTCCATTGTGAGGTACTAGAAAACTGTGCATTAGCCTACTTTTAATGTGCATTAGCTAAAGAGTATGTCTTTTTGTGATGTTTTAATATGAATTAAAATAGGCTAGGTACCAAGTGAAGTGACAATATCCTGTGTTCTAATTCTGATCCTGAGGATGACTTGGTGGCCTTAAGTATCTGCTGAGGACTCAACTTTTTTCTGACTGCATAAACCCTTTACTCTTCTTTTTATTTTTTTCATTTTTATCACAATAGTGTTAATCATAGCTTATGTAGACCCCAGATCTACAAATGGCATGTGCATGTGTTGCTCTGTTTAGATGGCAAACTTATCATGTGCAAAAGCAGTGCCCTCAAACTCACTTACTATCTCCCAGATCAGAGGCATGAACTACATCAGTGCAGTGCTGGGAAGAGGCCTATTAACCTGACTTATCCTCAGCACTGCACCAATTCAGTTGTACCACTTTTGGCCCAGGGGGTACTCATGTGATGTATTTGATGGCAGTACTACAAGGCACAGAGAGTTTGCAGTCCAAACATGAATAACCTATTCGACAGCAGCTCCCATGGGTAAAAATTAAAACACATGTGGAAGTATTGCATGACTTGGGCCCCTTCTGGGAACTGTGTGTTTGAAGCCCATAGGTTCAATGTGCCTTTCTCAACTGTCATTAGAAAAAAAAATCCTCCCATACCTTGAACAAGCAGTAAAGACTTAGCTTTATTTCAAAGGCTCTGAACTTTAAACCAAGTGAAAGAAACATGTTAAACTCTTTCCAAAAGTAATCACAGCCTTCTCAAAGGCCAAATAAGAGAACTGGAAAGAACCATTTGAAAGCACAGTTTTGTAGCGTAATGGTATTTACCCATAATATTGGCTTGTGCTGTACAAAAATATTTAGTGTGCCTGATTCTATTGCATATAGCCATTGTATACCTGTTATTCATGGCATGTGTGCATGCTTCTCAACTAATTTCAGTCTCTTTTCCTCCGCATTTTGTTCACTACATTGAGATATTCCTGCTGCTGAATATCTTTTTAAAAAATCATTTTATGAAGATATCATTCTTCTTGTTGAATTAGACTGACAATGCAGTACGTTTTAAGAAGAGTCTTTCATTCCAGATCAAGAGCAGAAGATTAGATGCATTTTTTAAAGTGATGGACTAGGGGACTGAGTAGATACCTTTCTTTCAATAATATACATACTACATGTAAGCATTACAGTATGTGCTTCTCAGGTAACTTGTATACATTTGATATATTTCAGGAAGGCTTATTAAGATAAAGTCCTATCAGTGTTTTAGAACAAATTGAGTCTCCTTGTTGTAGATCTGATTTAACTTCTTTGAGGAAAATATCAAATATCCTATAAGTTTACATAAACGTGGTATTTTAGGGTGTATTTTAGCATAGGACACAGGGATTCTGTTCCAAATGATATTTGGAACTTACAAAATGAAACTTACTACCTGTGGAATTTCTGTACGTCCCAGTGAAAATGTCTCTTTAAATCTTAGATTTAAGTGAGTTGCCCATTTTACAGAAGGGACTGGGGTGGTGCAGGTGCTGAACTGCACAGTTGACAGTCCAGAGGTCATAAGTTCAAGGCCATAGCAGAAGCTGTCATGGTGTGGCCTATCAGATTCAACAAATGTGCAAATTCTACTAAATACCTGTCACAAGGACACAAAAAAGGAAAAGAGTTTACAGAAAGAAAGACCCACTGATATCTGTGATTGGGTCTGATGCATTTCATCATCTCCTAGAATCATAAACTTAGTTTAGCTACTGGTTCCCTTAAAGGAATGTTCATATATTTTTCTGTCCCAATTCTATTAAGCCCATAAGTGAGTATTCCAGACCAAAAAAAGTTATCTCCACAGGGCAAGAGGTTTGAAGGAAAATTGAAATCTAGACTGTTGATGGTGAACCCATCACTTGCAATTTTCACCTTTTCCTTATTAATTTCCTTTGTGTGTCTCAGGGATGAATCTGCAAAGCTGTGGCAGCAGCACATATATTCTTACTCCTTTTTAACTTCAGGCACAAAGTAGCTGAGCAGCCCATTTGTCACTGTCTCATCTCTTCACTTCTAAATGGATGATGGACCCTGGGTGTTGCTCAGTAACCTCTAGCACTTTACAGAATGAGTGTCCAGACAAGTCGGCTATGGATACTCTACAAGTAATTAATGAATTGTTTCTGCTGCTTCTGCATAGTTCTGATCCAAGAGAATGGCTTCTCATCAAGTTACTGTCATGGTTTTTTTCATTTTGCCACCTGTTGACCAAGATCTAGTAGATTTGTAAAGCTTGCAGGTTATGCAGAGATTAATCCACCCACCTTAGAAATGGTGAAAGAAATAGCACATGAAATTGCAAGGCCAGGAGCAAGTAATTTTAACAAATCTATGAAGCTGGGACATATAATTTGTGACTAATAAATGTAGTACATATATTTTAAGAAGGGGAAAAATGGAATTTAGGCACCTACAGCCCTTAGTCTGACCTCAATAGTATACCAAGGTTTAGAACAAAAGTTGGAGAAAAGAATGATTGAAGACGTAGAAGTAAGCTGAAAAGCAAAACAGGCTAAAATGTAGCAGGGCTTTACCAAGTGTCAGATGAACCCAATAACAAAACTGATTTTGTAGACCAGTGGTTCCCAAACCTTCTAGACTCATTGCACCCCTCCATAACTTTTCTGAATTTAGTAGCACCTCATTTTCCTGGAGGCATGTGAAGGAAGTAACTGGCAGGATGGTTGTGGATAAAGCTACTAAAGGCAGGAACATTCCCTCCTGATGCAGCCACTTTCTAGTCTGGTGCCCCCCCCCCAATACACCCTTGAAACAGAGACATACAGCAGAGTTTCATCTGGTTGTGTCTTGCAGGGTCTTGCAGCACCCAGATAGGAAACCACTATTCTAGATTAAGGAAATGTGGTAGATCACGGTTTCCAGTAAAGTGTCTGATAATAGTAACAAATAGGATATTATCAATGAAGCTGAAGAAGATGGGGATTGTTAGGTGAATTCTAAGGTGGATAAGTAGCAGTAATTATATAAAGGGGAGACAGCGGTTGGTAATATTAAAAGGGGAAGTCTAAGGCTGGAGGGATGTTATTACTGAGGTTCCTCAATAGTCAGTCTTTCAGCTGATTTTATGTAAGATTTTTGTTAATGGCCTTGACACAAAAAGGTGGGTTGGGGTGGTGGTGATATTTGTGTTTGTATATGGAGGAGGATCAGAATATCATACAGGAAGAACTGATGTCCTTTATTAGAAATAAAAGGAAATACAATAATAAAAAATGGAATACACTTGGGACTAATAACAACCTCCATAGGCTTATCCATTGGTAACAATAGAGGAAAGAAAGATGTGGGTGTATTAGTTGGTCACAAGTTGACTGTGGGCTGCCAGTGTGATGGAGCATAAAAAAGGCAAATGCAAGCTCGGAATTATATCAGTCAATGTATTTATTTCCAGGACACACAGAGGAGTATTAGGGCTATTGTACAAGGCACTAATGAGACTTTGCCTGGAGCACTGTGTAGAATGTAGAGTGTACAACTGCTATTTATAAATACATCCAGAGGACTAACGCCAGCTAGAGGACAATGATGTCATAAGAATAAACAAGTATTAACTGACCAGGAATAAATTTAGGCTGGAAATTAAAGATAAAATATGTTCTAACCATTACAACAGTGAGGCTCTGAAGAACTGTTTAATTGGAGTATGGGGGGCAAAAACTGAAAAATTTCATAGACATTAGGGCTGGATGGGACCTCAAAGATCATCAAGTCCAGCCCCCTGCCCCAGGGGCAGGAAGCCAGCTAGGGTCAAAGGACCCCAGCAAGATAAGCATTCAAGCATTTCTTGAATGAGTCCATGAGTGCACAACATCTGGAGAGAGTCTATTCCAGGTCTTGAGGGCTGGGACAGTCTTGAGGCTGGACAGTTTCTTATGTCCAGCCTAAAACAGTTTTGGAGGAGTTTATGACTGTTGGTCCTTGTTTTTCTTTGGGGCGCTCTGGTGAACAGACATTCTCCCAGATTCTGATGCACACCCCTCGTGTACTTCTAGGCAGCCACCAGGTACTCCCTGAGCTTGTGCTTTTCCAAACTGAAGACTCCCCTAGCTCTCAGCCTCTCTTCATAAGGCCTCTATTCTCTTGCCCTCTGATCATGCCTGTGGCTCTCCTCCGGACTCTCTCAAGCTTCTTGACATCCTTCTTGAATTACAAAGCCCAGAATTGGATGCAGTACTTCAGCTGTGGCCTCACCAATGCCGAGTACAGCAAGAGGATGACATCCTGAGATTTACTTGAGAAGCATCTATAGATGCAAGCCAGGGTTTTTTTGCTTTACCAGCTGCAACTTCGCATTGGTGGCTCATGTTCATTTTGTGGTCAGTCATGACCCCTAAGTCTCTTTCAGTAGTGGTGCTAGCAAGCGTAGCACTGCCGAGCCTATTAGTATGCTTCAGGTTCCCTCCCCTCCCCCCCCCCACCCCGAGGTGGAGTACCTTGCATTTATCATAAATTTATTATAAATTATTATATTTATTATAAATTGGAACTCAGTAGGTTATATGAAGAGCAGACTCCATAATCAAAGAGTTGCTTCACTGCCCTGTAATTCCTACATAGAAAGGCTGACATTCCTACATGTCAGTTCCCCTTTTTTGACATTCAGATATCTTGACTCAGCAGGAGAAGTAGAGTCTCATGACTATGTTGTGATGCAGGGTAGCATAATAATAATAATAATAATAATAATAATAATAATAGCAATAATTTATTATCATTGACTCATCTGGAACAACTTTTGTGAGCATCTGTGCTTTAATAAAGCACAGGAAAGCCAAGGATGAGCAAATGACATGAAAATAAAAGTGTCTGGGGAAAGAAAACTCTTGGAACATGTGCTTTTTGTGTAGTTACACTATAACCTCATAAATCCAGCATGCTTGGGACCGAGCATCTTCCAGAAATTTGAAAATTCTGGATTTTTGAAACCAGAGTGGCGTCCGGTCAGGGAGCCGTGGCCTCACATGGAACGGTGGTGCAGGATGGTGGATGGCAGTAGCAGCCGCCGCAGGCAAGCCTCCCCCTCTGCCACTCCGGGATTGGCCGCCGCTACTCCCCATGTAGTGTATTTTTAAAAAGGGCAAGGTTTTTGAGAATTCTGGATTTCTGATATTTGGATTTATAAGGTTATACTGAACTACAAGGCAAAAAGGGGCAGGGTTTTACTGTGCATCAGCTTTTCCATAATAACTGGGCATAATCCACATTGACATGGGCATGATGGCTTCCTGCAGTAAATGGAAGTTAAACCATGGTAATTTACCCCTCTTTTGCTGAGGACCAAACACCACAGTTTAGGACCCACCTACTTGAGGGGTAAAAACACAGAAACTAGCAGTTATGATGGAACAGTTGAACCATGCTTCTCCTTTTCTACCTTGTGCTTAATATTTGTATGGCTATACCCTTAATTGCTTATGAAATAGAGGCAGAGTTGGGGAGAGAGAAATGACAACAGACATAAAGAAGTATGTGTGTGGAGCGGGGGTGGTAAAGGAACAGGGTCAAAGCTTAGTAAAATGTAAATGAGAGCAAAGAGGAAGAAGAGCAACCATCCTGCTAGTTACTTCCTTCACATGTCTCCAGGAAAATGAGGTGGCACTAAATTTAGAAAAGTTATGGAGGGGTGCAATGAGTCTAAAAAGTTTGGGAACCACTGGTCTACAAAATCAGTTTTCTTACTGAGTGATGTGTACATCTAATGAAGTAATTGCATTTAGGCAGGCAGAAAATTTGGCCCCTGGTTTTGTGGCAAGTATGTCTTTAGCACAGGAGTGTACTTGCAAGGACCAAGTTAATATTTTGTTGAGCTAACTACAGGATTACTTGGAATCCTGAATGCTAACACAAACATTTTTATGATAAGATGCAATTTTTGTGCTGAAGAGAGAGAAAAATAACTCCTCAAGGGGAAAATTGAGTAATTTTCAAAGATATTTACACATCAAAGGATTTCTCCTTATTCATCAGTTTTATTAATATCTGCATGCAACATTTTCTATATTTACAAGATAATACGAAATTAGTTTGGGATAACACTAAATATTGCTTCAGATGTTGAGGAAGACTTAAATTAATTCTGTAGTTCTAAGAAATGAAACTTGTATTACCTTTTTATGAAACACGGACACTCTTGCTACTGTGTAGTTACTCTTAAACTCTGCTATGCCTGCCCTCAGTGCCTCAGACTCCAAGAGGAAGTAGTAGAACTTGTGCTGTATCATTGTACAGCTTGGTAGGGCTGGTTGCAGAGAGTGGGTCCTGGGGGTGAACTGCAGAACTGTGCTGCAAAGGAAATCTACCCAAGATAATGTAGAGGGAGTTATACAGTTACATAGAACTTTGTTTGCTTTTAAAGAGGAGTATACTGACAATTTGCACCAGCTGAGGATCTGTCCTCAGTTATGGAAGAGGACTTAAATGGTTTTGTGGTTGCTGCAGATAAAAGACCAGAGTGTTTATGGGTGCATCTACATGTAGAGCTCCCTAATTAACTCTGCAGTAGATGTCTCAGTGTCTACTTGTGTGGCCCTATTAGGTCGCAGGAAACTAATAAACTGCACAGCAGGGTAGTACTTGTAAATACAAGTACTATCCTGCTGCAGAGTTTTTTCATGTGCAGCAATGCATGTGTAGATGCTGCCCCCGCTGGGGCTTCAGTGCTGGGGCTACCTGCTGTCTAGCCGCAGACTGGAGCACCCTCATGCCCTTGGAAGCCCCTCCACAGCATGTTGAGATGGGTCCAAGCAGCTCTGGGCAGGCAGGCTGATCCCCCATTTGCCAGCTGGGGCAGCTCCAACCTGGCTGCGGTCCTGGGCTCACGTTCAAAAGGCATTCCTGGAACCAATAAACTCCGACGCGTGTGCACTGGAGTATACTGCTACATATTAATCAAATGTGTAGATGCACCCTCTTATATTTTAATATACTGGGTGCTTCCTATACTTTACAAGAAGCATGGTTAGTCAGTGTGATCATCTGCGTCATGAAATGTGACTCTATAGCCTCAATTCTGAAAACGACTAAGGCTTGCTTTTATTCATCCTTATTCAGAAAAGAAGTTAAACATGTTTAACTTTAAGCATGTGGTTAAATCCCACTGAATTTTACCCATACTTCAAGCGTTGTCCAGAATAGAAATGCTTTCCTGAACAGAATCCATAAAACCATAAAGCACCTGCCTATCCTGTTCATCATCTCCATTATTTCCATAATAAACTAGCATCCCAATGGTTTAGGGATCAAATTTTGAATCTATTTCTATAGGTATCTAAATACTGATGTAAATACCTAACTTTAGACATCCAAGTTTAAAATGTGGGGTTTGTGTTGTCTGGTTTATAGTTAAAGAGCACCATGAAAAGTTTAGAAGAAAAAGAGAAATTATTAGGAGACACAATTCCTCTCCAGCTGGTGTGCATTCCTGTAAAAGCAGTAATCTGCGTCAAAGTGAGATAAGCACAACAATCAACTTTGGAAATTAAAAAGTCCATCCTTTGACGCAGATTAACACTTAAAAAAAAAATGCAGAACAGCTGTAGGGGAAGTATGGCACCTAAATCTGGGATTCTTCCTGCTGGTCTTTACAATGCCATTGAATTACTGGAATACAACACGCTTGGCAATCAAGTGGTTATGCTGGTATGTTTTGTTTATCTCTTTAAAATGTCTTCTTGAATGACGGGTTTGGAATAGAACTGGCCTAAGCAGCAACAGATAAGTGTTTCTTGAAATGTAAGCTAGGTTTAAGTCTAGTGTGAAAAGAAATCTGTGATTTTAAATTCCAATCCTGCAAATGCTTCCTGGAGAATATATAATCTGTAATGAAAAAATATTTAAAATAAAAGGGCAATTTTTAAAATGACTAAATAAACAACCCTCATTTTTGGCCAGAAAACAGGACATATTTCTTAGATGAGTGCATGGAAGAGAAAAGAGATTTTTCACAACTTTTTAAAATTCCTTATTCTTTTTTAAATTGCATGCTGCTTTCAGGTGAATGAAACAGAGCTATGTTCTAGACTTTCTTAGTCACTAATGATCTAAAAGGAAGCAAAAAGATAAGACCCATCTTTACAGATTCTACGGACTTTACCTGGACAAAAGCTTTCTTTGCCTCCTTTCTGTACTCAGTAAGGTAATATGGTGAGAGATGGGAATTACAGTACAAACCTGGACAGTTCAAGTGGCTAAAATAAGGGAACATGTACTGCTGCTCTAAAAAGGAGTGGCATGTCCTCTCCATTTCCTCACTCTGAGATGAAAGCAAGGGCACAGGGGGACAGGGAGCGTGCAAACATGCAAGGTTGTGACATCCCATTGAGGTGATGGAGCACTGCCTAGAGTTCAAGGTGCCACTAGGTAGTTATTCTACACTGCTTCTGAATGGATGAACCTTTCCTGCTTAACTCATTTCTCCACGCACAGCCAAGTAATGTTCTGTCCTGTGTATTATGCTGTTCTTCAAAGAACTAAAATCACAAATCAGATAATCCCATTTCTTTATTTTTATTCCAGACCACTGGTGGTTTCATCATGTATATTCTATAATAAGAATGTAACAACCATATTGCTAGTCCCAAGCATTAGTCACTAGTCAGACTACCCAAATTTATGATATTGTAGAATACATAGATGTTAGGTTCTTCTAAATTGCCTTCTTGGTTTTGAATCTGTAGGTTCACTTATTTTACATTGTTTCATAGTCATAGGGACTAAGCTTATGTTTTAAAACAAAAAAAAATCATTGAGAGTCTGGGGACTTGTGTGACAACATCATGATGGTTGGTAACACTGGTAGCAGTTGTTTTTAGGAAGAGTTTGTTTTGACAATGCTGGAATCACTCTCTGAAAATTATTTCCTTAAGCAAGGAAATAATAGGCAACACAATTTGATAGATTAGTTCAACTGCATATACGTGGCAATTTGTTTGTTGTTTGTCCTTTGAATTTGAAGATGACCATGACATCATTGGTTGGTTTGGTTTCTGTGAGCATGTGAATGGTTGATTGGGCCAATACTAGGACAGACAAAGCAAAGTTAAGTATTGATTCATTGTCAAGGTAGTGCAAGGGGCGGTCTACCAATCAATTCAAGAAGGCTAAGTATAGACAGTCAAAAAGCCCTAGGCTGAATCAATTCAGTCTTCACAGGTTAGTCTAAGCTGTGTAGGTTGAACCAATTAAGCAAATGAACAGACATTTGCTCTTGATTTCAGTGGCTCAGGCCAGAAGCTTGGGGGGACTGGAGAAGCTTCCATGTGGAAGCAGATCACCATGTGCTTGTGCAAAGATTCAAGGAGATGCATATTAACTTCTGAAGAGCTCCATGTGGCTCTGGAGCTGCAGGTTGGCCACCCCTGCACTAGACCATGCTTCCCTACTTGGCTGCCACAGACAGCTTGGGCCAAAGCTAGCCTGCCCACCCTGTGAAGGGGGAGTTTGTGGGGGAGATGCAAAGCATCCTGGGATGCTGAGGGACTGTGAGTTAGCTTGAATCTGGAGGGGATCCGACACAGAAGTTCAATAAATGGATTTAACCTCAATCAGTTAAGTCTGATACTACATCCATCCATGTTTATCTTTAACTGGTTTCAGGCATTTTGAAAGCAGTTTATGTGTGTTGAACTTATGTTGTGTTACAGATTTGAACTGGTTTTCTATCAGTTATACTGTTTATGGGTAATTTCTGTCCCTAGCTTAAAGGTCTATGTTTGTGGTTTGATATGCTGACCTGAAACTCGCAGGTTTTTTGTGTTGTATAAACCCAAAAACTTCAGTGCCTTTTGGTCTTCCAATCATGCACATGCCTAGTACATGTTAATAAAATTATATGCTTGCCTCAAGGGAGCAGTAATTCCTTTTACGTATTCATAACGCACTGTTGTGTGAGCACCTGGGGACCTCTCTGTATTTGATAATGTTCCTAGGGTACTTGGGATATAGAAAACAATTAAAGGTGAGATATTTTTAAAGGGATAAATGGCACTTATCTATCTCCCATAGGAGTTGAATACATAACTGCTTTAAGTGCTTTTGGAAATCTCCCCCTTAAATGTTAAGTTGTTTAAAAGAAACACTCTGAGATGCATATTTTTCTGTGTCCATTTCAGATTTCTTGCTGGTTTCTTTTTTTTCCACCTAGATTTATTCTTTCTGACAGAAACTTTGCTGCTCCATGCATATATAGAGGAGAAAAATAAAATGTTATTAAATGGGTGGGTAGAGAATCAAAAAAGCTTTTTGCTTTATATGGTAACCTTCCCTTTTCTCTTTACTGTAGTTGTGCCTGATTTGTTTCAAATAGACATATGTTAATATATATAGTAGGACAAAACGCTTCAAATGCACTGCAGGCTCATGTCTCAATGAGCTTTCTGTTTTTATCCATTAATTGAGCTTAGATTGTGAACTCTCTTTCCCAGGAGTGTCCAGGCTACTAGTTGAGTTGGGTGGATGGTAAAGGATGCAAAGGCAGAGCTGATGACTGCTGCGAAATACATGTTGATCCATACAGGAACTGCTCACTCATGCCACTCAGCTAAGGATGATTAGGGCAGAGGGGACCTAAAATGTGAAGGGAGGGGTATGATTACTGTCATGCAGGTAGGTAGAATGGACAAACTTTTAAAAGCACATGTGCTTAGCTTTCAAAAATCTTGTCTGTAGGTACTGGTGCTGCATTAGCTTACTAAGGATATTGTGAGCAGTTTTTAAACATTACTTCTCTTCTAAGCCATGAGGAAAGTAACTTGTGGTACAAAACACTATTGTTATTTTTGGAACTGGGTGCAGAATACAGACCTACCCAAGTGGATTTAAGAGACAGGAGAGCTTTTCTTAAGAAACGTTTTCAAATGTGACACTTTTTTTTCTTCTATGTAGAGCTATAGAAACCTGTAACAAATCATAACAGGACACGTTGAGTTCTCTCTGGGGTCTTCTAGGGCAGTCTGTTATAGCAAAATGCCAACTCTCCCTCTGTTAAAGTTGAGGAGTCATTTCTGTTTCAAGGTTGGCTTTTCTAGGTGCTCTAAAATCCGCATGCTTACTTAGACTGCCTTGAAATCTGTCTCCTGTGGAACCATGGATAGTATTTGTGGTCCAGATTTGAGACTACTTGAGCAATGGATCCTGAGATTACACAGTTCCCTAGAAAAAAACACACACTGGCATATTACAGAATTAACAAGTATGATGACACACCCTCACTGGCAAGAGGATGATTTGTCTCTGAGCCTGCCATTGATTGGCTATACCGTACTTCTATCCGTGCCATGGAGGAAGCACCTCACCTATTTAAAGAACTTACAAGAAAGCAGCAGTAGTCTGCTTAGTATTGCCTATCTATGAGCTAGTGCGTAGGTGGCAACGTGTGTCACTAGTGGCATAGGCAGCTCTGTGTGGTATGTGGTACATTGGGGAGAATAGCATCAGATGGGCCAGGGAGCCAAAAACAGAGCAGCAGATCAGACAGGAGAAAGGGATCAGAGCGGCACTCGGGGAGAGTGTGTGCCTCAGCTTGTTGCGTACCTGCCAAAAAAGTTAGCTCTCACTGAGCTCATGGGCCCTGAGCTTGTCTTTTGTTTGATATTTGACTTTGACAGCTGGGCTATGCTTCTTGATCTTGGACCTACCAACTGACTGGACCTGTCTTTATGCTTGATATTTGCTGTGATGATAGATTCCTATGGATTTTTTTGTGTGTGCACACCTGGGGCTCAATCAACAGGTACCAGCTTCTTTGTAGGCAGGGGATTTGTGGAGGGAGAACTAGACTGTGCCAGACAAGCGGAGAGATGGGAAACCAGGGGCAGTGAAGGGATTAAGTGGCCAATGCATTCTTGTGGTTTGAGTAACTGTTATGAAGGAGTTGACGGCTGTAAAGTAGAGATCTGGGTTGTGGTAAATAGGGGTGTTAAGAAATTATATTAAAGGAAAAAAACCCCAAGAAAATTAAATCCCCAAAGGCTTCAGTAATGCAGAGTGAAAGTTGCACAGTTGGGCCCTGGGACCTTCCAGAATGTGGGGAGTGGCTTTAAGTTCTGAAAACCACAAAACATAGATTTAAGACAGGGCTTGACAACCTATGGACCAGATCCAGTCTGCCAACAGATTGGATCCATCCCATAATACAGTCAGCATTTTATGAATAATGTGCTGGTCCCTGTTGTAGCCCTCCTTGCCATCAGACCCTGCCCCGATTCTGCATTCCACATGTTACTAAGGGCCAGCTAACCCTTGCTGCCAACTTATACAGAGGGCTTCATGTGATTCCAGTTCTGGCTTCATGAGGAGGGTTCCTTTATTTTCCCCCACACAGCAGCCTCCGATCGCCAAATTAGTCATTCTAAATTGTTCCTGGCCACACCTTGCAGAGGAGGCTGAAGGGGGGGGAGGGGGAGAAGGGGGAATGAGAGATCAGCTCTGTAAAAGGGGGCTTTCTTGGGGCTGGTCTGTCATTGGCCCGCCCACCTTTTTCTGGGCCAGCTGCTCGCCTCCTTGTATGCCATGCCTTGATGATACATAATTATGGTGTTAATTAGGCAGGAGGCCCATTCTTGCCCTGATGCCAGGGGCTACTATCTGTGGCTCCGTTCTTCCCCTACACCACAGCCCAAGGGCATTTATACATGTGCTCCAGGAGTGGGGTGTGGGGGCACTTTAATTAAAGCGCCTGGACTGTCATGTGTATCAGGGTCTCTGTGCTGAAAAGTGGTGGTGGAGTTGCTTTAACTCAAGCTTGTCAAATGAGCTTGAGTTAAAGCGCCCCTGCCCCCATTTTTCACTGCAGGGATGCTGATACACGTCATGCTGGAGTACTCCAGCAGACTCAATTAATCGGGTCTGCTCTGACGTGCTGTTATTACAGCATGTTGGAGCAGCCTCCCTGCACATGTATAAGCACCCTAAGTTTCCATGACAATTATTCTTTATTTTCTGGTTCTCACCAGCTTAAGTTTAGGAACTTCCCATATTTTAGAGTGGCAGAAGAAACAACAGGCAACCGTATTTCTTCCTTAATAAAGTTTTGAGGAAGTAATGATGTTTAACCCATATTGGTGTCCCTGTCTGCTTATATTGCCAGTTCTCTGAGGGCCTTGTCTCATTTTCACTTGCAACAGCTGCAAATCATTGGAAGGTAGTGACCTATTATTAAAGTTTAGTACATGTTAGGAGATGACCCTCACTTGAAAGGGAGCAGCTTTGCAATAGCTATAAAGGCACTTAAAATGCTCTAACTGCTTGAAAGTGCATGCTTGCATTTTTAACTGCAATGTTAATTTGAATGGGTGACACCACAATTACAGTACTGATGAGATGTTCACTGTTCTTTGACTAATGCAAAGAACACTGAAATACAATTTTTCATTTCCACCTAGAAGAAATTTTACAATCTTTGCATTCTCCTATGCTGAGGAAGGGTGAGTGTGCCCAAAAGCTTGCAAAAAAAAAGGAAATTTTTTTGCAAATACCTAGATGGTCTAATAAAAGATATCACCTTTGTGACAAGAACACTGCTAGCACTTAATGGCAACAAATGTGTTTGGAGAAAGACATGAGTTATGGAAGATGCGGTATCACATTTTAAATACATGTTTAACTTACCTGCTTTGATTCCTATTATGACTTCTCATTGTTGCTTATTTGTTTGGACTTTTCCTTCCTGCCCTGAAATCTTACCCTGGTTGGATTTTGCAATCATTCTCTACATATTCTTACAATGATTAAAGAGGAAATCTGTTTAAAAGGGTTGAACTTTGATATTAATTGAGGAGCAAGAGAAATAGAAGACTGGAGTAATCAAAGTGGTTTAGAACTTCTTGTATGAACAATATTCCTCACTCATACCACAACAACTAGTCCCCAGGACATCTGAGAAGCTTTGCCCATTTTTTTTCTTCCAGGATTTTCCTATTTTTATTCTGTGTGCTAGGATGCAGAGGGGGTCTTTTCAAAGAAGCATAATGGTGACATGGTCTGTTCAGCTGCCCCAGGTGAAAAAGGAGAAAAGGATACCCTAGGAATGGAGGTCTCTTCTCTTCCTTCATAACCAAGCAGTTACTTTTGGGTGGTGATAGAGTACCATTCATCTTCAATCATTCCTATGAACAGATTGCACAATGATCCTAGCTGTCTGAAATTTGTATCCTAGCTATCTGTATTTGGGGTACAAAAGGGAAGTACCTCTTAGCGTATGGCATGATACTGGGCACTGGCACACAGCACGAGCATTTCAATTTTGCAATTCAATTGAACAGAGGTCTGCATGGAAAAGTTCAAAGTCTTATTATGTCTCCTTTCAATTTTTTTGAACAAAGTTTGCATAATTTAGTGTAGGGCTCTTCTGGAGGAGATTTGCAGGTCATTTCAAGATAGTGGAAAATGCAGTTTGTACCTTTTGGTCAAAGCAAAGGAATAGTAGAGGATTTTCATAAGTGAATTAGCCAACAGTACCATAAGTTGGTACTCAGTTATACATGAGACTAAGACTATGTCTATACTGTATTGAAGCACATTTATGCATACCTGAGCTAATTTTAATGTAGCCAGTTCCGAAACAAATAGTAGTGAGGTGGTGAAGGCATGAGTTGGAGCTTCTGAGTAAGTATCCAACCTATGTTAAAACCCATGCTAGTGCAGTTACACCAAAATAAATATCTGTGCTAGTGAGATTAAATCCAGTTCAGTTATGTGTGCACATGTTGCAATCATGTCTCCTGACATATCTGGTAGAGGCATAGTTTAAGGGAAGTTTGGTGCATTACTACAGATGCAGCTGAAAGGTCTGGATAAAACTACTTTGTGGGGCTTCCAACAACCTGTGTTGATTGCTTCTGGCTCATTTTTTGGCAGTCTCCCAAAACCAAATATATATTCTGGTGCTTGAGTGCAGCAAACATGTGTCAGCAGAAATCTTGGAATCTCGCATTAGCTCAGCATCAAGGCATCTTCTGAGAGAGGGTTATGAGGCTCAAAAGGCTTAGATTGATAACAAAGGAACAAAATGACTTCCTCTTATGAATTAAAATTATACTGTAGATTACTGCTCAGACTTCAGGAATGTGAAAGAACACCCTTGACTTTTGGTTTTGCATTTTGCAGAATATAAAAATAAAAGAATTAATAAACTAGCACTCTGTCCTCCTTTAAATCATACCTTACTGTATTGCCTATAAACCGAACCATCCAGCAGTGGTTTGTGACTTCTCATACCTCTATGTCCACTAACTTATGCAGTCACCCCAGGTCTATTGTTAACTTGTCCCTCCCCACCTCGCCTCCCCATCATAATATCTTCCCCTTTGTCTGCTTATTTATCTGTTGAATATTGTTTACATTTCTATGGGCAAAAGTTGTTTATATGTTAGTTGTACAGTGGCTGCACCAATGGGAGACTTACCCTTGACTGAAGTTCTTTACTTGTAAGGGAAATTTGCCACCAACTTCTATGATGGTGGGATGGAGCACTTAAAGCCCTGACAATACAACATAGAGTGAATTATAACCCACTAGTGTAATGAAGGGGGTGACCTGGGCAGCAGCCATGGGCAATGAGGACAAAAAGAGCAGTAATGTTGCTGTTGGCATTGCTGCCACTGACACTGCCCTGTGTGGCTCCTATCCAGTGCCCAGTTAAACCTCTGTTGTAATCAGCTATCATTATGGCTGTATTGCTCTATTCAATCTGTGAAGGTTTCCAGAAGAGATGCAACAACCTGAGGATATATTATTTTTTTCTGTGGAGGCTGCCCCCAAAATACCATGGAGGTAGCTAGGAAGAATTCTGATAGTGACCCAATGGAATTAGGGGAACTGGGAACTAGAATCATGTGCAGATGTAATGCCTCTTTGTAAATGGTCCCCACCTCTCATGAATCTTTGAGGACTTGCATGGGCCCCTGGAGATCTGGAAGGCTTGAAAAATTATTCCTGGTTTGTCCTGTGGTGGGACCAAACCCATCCCTTCAGCAGAATGAGACTTCCTCTCCTAGAGCTCCTTCATCTCTGAGTTACTAAAATAAAGGATGGTCTGAGTCACTGCTTTTGTGCATTTATATTGTTGTATATGCTCAAAAGCTGTTAGCTAGCTCAAGGTCCCATTATTCTAGGAAGTAAACATACGGGATGTATGGTTTCTGCCCAGAGGAGTTTACAGTAGTTAGAAAAATCCATGTTGAGGTTGTACCTGACAAAATAATATAATCACTTTCATTTCTGCTGTGCAATCTAAATCCTTGCCAAGTACACAGAACAAAATTACCTAATATTTGTTCCTGCTCAACATCCTTTTCCCACTTATTGCTGGCTGGTCAAGAATTTACAGTGACGATTTAAGATAAAGCCTTTATGTATAAGAGAAACCTGCTTTATAACATTCCAGTCTCTTCTGACCAAAGTGGTATTTGTATTTGGCACTGGCTTTAAGGAGAAAAAATGAGTATTGTCTAAAGTTTTATAACAAATCTAAATATAAAATAAGATGACAAAAAATACAACACATGATTGTGTTTGTATTGTTGTCTGTATTTGCCAGAGTCAGTTATTTTATTTGTGGATTTTTGGAGGGGACTGCAAAGTAGCATTGAACAGTTAGGGACTTACTGTGGGCAGCCTTGGACTGGAGATTAAAAAGTAGTAATAAAAGCAAGAAGCAGAAGTCATCCAGGAAAAAAAAAAAAAGACTAAAAACTGGAAAATCCTAGCAAGTCATTCAGCTGTACTTGGAACCAAGTGAAGTCATGACTCCTAATTTCCTTAATATAAAAGAAACGTTAATGTTGCAATAACTTCTTTTAATATATCAGTTTCATTTATCTACTGCCAGTCTCGAAAGAGTGACATAAAACAGCTGTCATAACATTTCTGGAAGCAGAATTCTTAACATGAAGGAATGTCTAGAGGTAAACCAGGCCTCTTGTACTTTACAGTATAAATTTTGATGATTGCTTGTCTTGGAGAGAGTAATCATTGTAGCAATTGTTATTGTGAAATTCTGAAATATCCTACAAGTGAATGGTTTCTTTCATTCTTTAAATGTTTTTCATATTAGGCCTGCCTTACCCAGCACTAGACGTCAGAGGAAATAGAATCAAACCAATTTAATAATGTAAGATGTCATTAGAAAAAGGATGTTGGTTTAACCAGAAATTCTCTAGTCCAAATAAGTTTTGTATTAACATGACTAAGCCTATCACTGCAGAATATCAGGTAAGACTCTAAAGAGCACTGCTGTTTGCATGTTCTGTTCCATTTCCATAGGCCACTTAAAAACCCTCTCAGCATCTTATATACATGAATGAAGTGACATTTCTCTGCTTATGATTTTTTTCTTTTTGTAGAGGTCATCAGATGCCTAAAATAATTGAAAATGTAATTACATGACCAGAAACGTGGCATACTCTGCTCACAAAACCCCAGGGCCTACTTGAAAGAAAACATAAGGCCTGTCTTTAACACGGCAGTGGCAGGTCTTGGAAAGATGGGTCTGAGCACAATCCACTCACCTGAGTCTGCTAACTTACTGCAAACCTGGAAGTTTGACAATAAGGTTGCTCCAGGCTTGTCCTCAGCACCTACTTTTGATCCCTCAGTCCCTGGAGGACCTGAAAACGGGCACTGGGGATAAGTCTGGAGCAACCCCTTCTTGTTTTAAAGCACAAAGTAGACTGGGGTGGGTATAGGGTGGCCATCATAGTGGACAGTCTGGCTGTCCTCTGTCCTCTATTGATACGAAACCGGATGCCTTTATGTCCTTTATTTTTCTCTTCAAGAGGACATGAAGGTGTCTGATTTTGTATTAATAGAGGACAGAGTAGCAGAAAACTGGAATGGCCTCTATGATGGCCACCCTAGGTGGGTAGGGTGTGTTCAGCCCCATCCTCCTTTAGGCTAGCTGCCACAACAAGCCTGTAGAAGCCACAAGGTTCACAGCTGACCCAAATCCTATCTGCACTTCAGGTATTTCCAGAGCAGAATCAACGAGGATAGAAGATGGTTTCATTCAACAAGTCCTCCATCCCTCTCTCCTTGCTTCTGGACATCCTGAAGTTGCACTGGCTAGCCTTAGCCAATCAAAACAGCTCCTTGGATAATTGGTCTTCTGAACTTTAATTTTTCCAAGGTTTCCAGTATCTTTTGAGTGCTCTGAATAACAAGAGTAGTTGTTTGGGCAGGAGTTTAGGTAAAAGGCAGTTGAACAGAAAACCAATGTAAGTCCTCTTTTCCCCTTGAACCAGAGTTAAGTCTGTTGATTTCTATGCAGCCTCTACAGATTTTTAGGATCATAGGATAATAGGATCAAAGGATGAGTAGGGCTGGAAGGGGCTTCATAAGGTCATTAGTCTAGCCCCCTACTCAAGACAGGATCATCCCTGACTAAACCATGCCCACCAAGTGTCTGTTTCCTCTGGCCGTGCTATATTGCAGCTCGTGAATCTAGTATGTGTTCATGAGGTTCCCGGATGCTTCAGTAGCCATTAGCTGAAGTGATAGTATAATATGTGTGGACCTGAAAACATGAATATATTGGTAAGTCATTCTTGAGCCTAATAATAAATTAGTGCTCTATAGTTTCAGGAAAAAAAAGGCAAAGGTTAATTTTCAGAGGCCTTTATGAGTTAGATACAACATTACCTTCATTTTACAGGGGAAGAAACTGAGATACAGAGATGTAAGTGTCCTGTCCAAAACCGAACTCGGTAGCAGAGGCAGGAGTAGAGTTTAGACCATCTGTCCCAACACACGAGACTATGCCAATTCTCAATGCACATGCTATTTTCAACTGTGTGAAGGTTCAGATAAATACCTCTTTAAAATCTTTTGACTGCTGCCTTGTGCGCACACATTTACTGTTTTTCCAAACCATGTGACAATATACAGCCAGGTATTTGACATTTAAATTTAAAGTGCCAAATCCCAATGGAGGCTAATCACAAAATGCAATGAACCTGAGCCCAATATTGAATGCCTACCTGGGCTCTGTGGCTGACACTTGAGTGGGCAGGATCTCCAAATGTGATGACTGCATACTGATAATATGCTTGCTGAAAGGGCATACATACATTTAGTCTGTGTAGCATAGGTTAGAAAATAGTCCTAAAAGAGTTTAGAATTCCAGTCCTGAGCCCAAATCAGAATAGAGGTAGACCAGATTGCAACTGCATAGCAATTTCTTTCCAACATCAATTTAAGTTGTTAATTAAACTCATTGTAACAACACTCTTCTTAATATTCACAGCACTTGATTATAAGTGACTGACTCCAGGACCCACCCTTGTTGGGATGAAGCACAAGTGTTACAGGACTCTCCCTGTGGGTCTGTAACTGTTTGAGGGAAAAGAGCTAACTTGACGTAGCTCAGTGTGAACAGGCAACTGTCTTTCCTCTGGATCGTGGTGTACACAAATGAGGTCTAGTCAGATGCCTGATTCATCCATTTGTAGCTGGTGAGCCCAATTCAGGAGTGACATAGCTTCTTACAAGTTTCACAGATCTATATGTTGTCTAAGTTGGAGTCCAAATTTTACAGCATGCTGCTTTCTTCTTTCTCACTTTGCTTCCATGCTTGGGGTAAAAGCTGCTGCTTAATTTCTGTTAAGCTAAGATCCTTTAATAAGAAAAGCTCTCTATGTCCTTATTCATCTTATATGCCATTCTTTGAACTCATTCTAGTTCAAATTAACCTTTTTTTTTTTTTAAATATTGGTGACCAGAACCATGCACTGTATGACAAAAAAGGTATTAGAAATGCCTTAAGTTTACCCTTAGGTCAGACTAGTACAGAAGGATTTTTGCTTTCCTCTGTGGTGTGGGATGTGGTCCCTTACATAGGATCTTTTGGGAATATTTTAACTATATCCTTGCTTTAGTGGGAGAGCATTCTCAGTGCCCTGATGTCCTACAGTTTTACCTGTGGCATTCTGTAGGGTGTTTCAGATATTGTTTCTTGTAGTTGTGGTGATTTGTGGTATTCCTTTGGTTAATAGTTTCATAGTTTCTAGGGTCAGAAGGGATCTGAGCAGATCATCTAGTCCGACCCCCTGCCATGGCAGGAAATAGTACTGGGGTCAAACGACCCCAG
>NW_017729005.1:3548295-3552794 GCF_001723915.1 Gavialis gangeticus | reverse complement strand
GCCCATGTTCATCTTGGAGTCAATGATGACTCCAAGATCCTTTTCCGCCTCTGTGCTGACAAGAGGGGGGTTCCCCAGCCTGTAGGTATGGTGCCAGTTGTTCCTTCCCAGGTGCATCACCTTGCACTTGTCTGTGTTGAATCCCATCCTATTCTCATCCGCCCACCCTTGTAACCTGTCTAGGTCCGATTGTAGCCTGTTGCTTCCTTCTAGTGTGCCCACATCCCCCCACATCTTAGTGTCATCAGTAGATTTGAACAGGGTGCTTTTTACCCCCTCGTCCAAATCACTGATGAAGATGTTGAACAGTGCGGGCCGGAGGACCGAGCCCTGCGGAACCCCACTGCCCACGTCCTTCCAGGTTGAGAAGGACCCATCCACTACCACCCTCTGGGTGCGGCCCTCCAGCCAGCTGGCGACCCAGTGATGGCCTAAATATGCATGGCACTGGTCTCAGTGGTCTAAGGAAGTTCTTTCTGGTCCTATGCTTCTAAAATCAAATTTCAAAATACAAAAATTTTATCTGAAATGAAATAACCATTCCCCACAAAACTCCAAAAGTTAATCAGAGAAATGCATGTGTTTCAACTGATTGCTATGTTAGCTTTTTAGTATTGAAAGGGGCCTATGTTAGGCTTTAAAAGCCTGAAGAGTTAATTCTTAATGTATATAATAACATAGATTATTAGCATATAATAATATAATATTTTTCATATAATTTAGGTCTAATTTGTCATTTTTATTCATTTTGCTGTTCTTTGCATGTGATGTAGCAGTGAATTTTAAGCTGGAGACATGGGAACTATCCAAAAAGAATCTGCAATCTGATGTAAATGCCTATTTTCTAATGTGCCATGGGTATTTTCTTCAATTTCAGATTTGTAGACTGCATGCTATCTTTTACAAAGATTTCTACTCCTCAAGAGTTGCTTCTGAATGGTTGCCTCACCACCACTGAGCTTTCAATGTGGGATTACCCTCTTAGAGAAGTCTTTAGTGTTCTCTTCTGGTAGTTTGTCCTTTGAGAGGGAGTTTTGCACCTGACTGTTGCATTCGGTATTGTACTCACTTCCCACTAATAAGCATTGTTAAATCCTTTATGTTTTCCATTTCTTCTGTTTAATTTTATTTGATTTTGATTAAATTACACTATGGTAGTTTAGATCAGCTTATTTATTAAGCTGAATGGCTAACTTTGCACAACAAGCAGAAGAAATGTACTGCAGTGGATAGGAAGCAGGTAGTATATCTCTAAACCATTTATGAGCACCTACAGAACTTTAGGGCCTATGATCTAACCCGGAGACCAACATACCTATCGGCACAGAACCAGCAATCACCCTAAACACACCAAGAAACCTGAGATATATAGCCAAGCCCTCAGATACCACTGAACTTGCACTGAGGATAACACCCAGGATTGCTCTCTAACCAATCTTAAAAAGGCTTTCACACAACATGGACACTTCACCAGAGACATAGATCGTGTGTTTGAACATATCACCACTCCCTCAAACCCATACAGAAAATCCTCAAACAATTGCAACCCATACTAGAAAGAGGCCCTATTCTTAAAGATGTCTTCCCAGAACCACCTGTCCCAGCCTTCAAACAAGAACCGAACCTCGCTAACCTCATCACCAGAAGCAAACTTTCTCAGGCTCAGAACACACCAGATGGATCCAGACCATGCCATGACAAGAAATGCAAAACCTGCCAACACATCTCCACCACCCTTTCAGTTGCTACATCCCACAACAGAGCCATCGGCATCCCTGCATCTTACAGGTGCACCCCCAGAAATGTTATATATCTCATCCAATGCGCCAAATGCCCTGGTGGAAAATACATAGGAGAGACTAAACAAGTGTGCACCAGAATGAATGCATGCCAGAAATCTATCAAAGACAAGAATACTCAAATACTAGTGGGGGCACATTTCTCGCAAGAAATCCACTCTCTCTCCAGTCTCCCAGTCCTGATTCTCAAAGGGAATTTACAAAACACTTCTCAGAGACAAGCCTATGAACTTCACTTCATCAGCCTCCTGGATACAAAAAATCATGAAGTAAGTATAGACGTTGGATTTATGACACATTTTATAACCTGCCTGACATCTGACTTGACAGGTACCTCTCCACTATCTACCTGCTGCTACATTCATTCCCCTTTTCTCTTCCCCACCCCCCAGCCTCTCACCCACCGAGTCCTCAATTTACATCTCTATTCATTCCATCCAGGAAGAGCACACACCAACTGCAGTGACTTCCTTAGCCTGACAAAGGGGTTTTAAACCCGAAAGCTTGCTAACATTTTTTTTCCCAACTATTTAAGTTGGTCTAATTAAAAGATATCAGATTCAACCAAATAACCTTGTCTGCCTATGCTCTAACCCATGACACTTTACACAAAGTACCATGAGATTTGAGCCCTGCCCCCCTACCCAACAGCTTGCCTGCACCAGCCCTGGGCAGGAAGTAGGGGCAGTCTAGCAGCCTCCAAGGCTGCCAAACTGTTTCTCTCCCCAGCCCCACTCTGTCCCCAGTTCCAACCATGGCAAAGCTGAGGTGGCAGCTGTGTGCTGCTCCTGTCAAGAGATTAATGCGTGGGGAGGGGTGTCACAGGCTGGCTGGGCGCTGTGAGTGTATCAGCTGTGAGGCTGTTGGGTTTGGGATCGAGGAGGCGAGTCAGGAGTAAAGTAAAGGCAAATTTACTTATAGCTTAGCATACAACAGTTAAGAGAGAGGTTAATGTGACAAACAGATAGTACAGTAATAAAGAGCTAATAGTGAATGATAACAACAGATAGAATGACAAAGAGTTCCCACAAGGGGTTGGCAACTTATCAGCAGTCCCTCAATGCCAGGTGCATTTCAGGTTGTTCCAGTGAAGTCAGGCGTCCCTGATCATCGCTGTCCAAGGGGTCACCCAGAAGGTCCCTTGGTCAGGATCCGGTCCTCGCTCACATTGGGAGTCTGGGGTCCAGGCGTGGTACAGTGATGGTCTTTCTGTCCCGTCCTTCATGCTGGTCACCTGACATATGTGCTTCTTTATACCTTATCTTATGCTAATCTGGCTTTCGAGCCACTCACAATCTTGCCCTGTAGCTGTTACCCTATGGGATCAAAAGGTGTTAGAAATTATCATGAAAGGTTACTGCCTGAACTTGGGTTCCCCGAATAAGCAAATTACACCACATTACTTTGAGGTTTGAAATTAGCATTACCTGCCTAAGCTCAACTCCTTTAGTTCTTTATTCCTGGATTCCTTGGAACGTGCTGATTATATTAGGTGGTCAGATCTTGTTATGGCTTGACCTTTAAAAAACCTGTCAGATCAGCTAATTTTGTAGCTCTGCTTATTTTTGGGGCTCAGTGGTCCCATGATCAGTGCAAACAGTTAGATTCAACACTGGTTAAATTGTGACAGACAAATTCCATTTGCAGGTTGCAAACGTGCAAGCTTTGCATTATCTAATAGTAACTGCTTATACAATTGCCGAATGCCTCCAAGAGCGCATATTTATTGCTCATGATAGTAACCCCTCTGGTTCTGGCTACCACAGAGGGGGGAGGGGGGACTCCCTTCCTCTACCCCCAGCTCAGGCCTCTTGACAGCAGCAACTTGCAGCTTCTGGCTGGGCTTTGCCATGGCTGAAGCAGGTGCAGGGGTGTGTATGTGTGGACCAGAGACCTCTCACCTTGCATGTCACTTTAGCTATCCCAGATGGGGTACTGGGGAGAGCTGGTCCAGGTCCACAAGATGATGGGAGACTCCCTTCCCCCACTGCCCACCTGGGCCTCTTGAAAGTGGCAACACGTTGCTGCTGGCTGGGCTTTGCTGTGGCTAGAGCTGGGATGGGTGTAGAATGGAGCCCCTTGCCTCACGGGCCCAGCTCAGCTCCCCACAGTATCCCTAGCTGGGGGAGCCCACAAGGTGGGGGGCTGTGTTCCACTCCTCCACCCACCCTCACCACAGCTCCACTCATGGCAAAGCCCAGCTGACAGTTGTGTTCTGGCTTCTCCCCCTCTGCCTTTCTCCTCACTGACAGCCCTACAAAAGTATAAAAAATGAACCCTCGAGGGAACCTGAACACAAGTTCCCTAAGGCACTCTGATCTATAGTACCTTCAGCTAATAGCTGATTTATCAAGATTAATTTTTCATGTGACTGGCCATTTAAAAAGTGCTCTGGCCATGAATGCATATCATGTTGTGACTGTAGAACACTTTCGGGGTTAGATCACATGAAAAATGTAACTTGTGTAAGCAGCTGTAGTTGACCTCAAAAATCCCAGATGCCTAAGATTCTGCTTCTGTACATACCCAGGGATGGCTTGCAGCAGCTATGTGCAATCCCCAAAGGATTCTATAAAAAAGGCCTACCTCTAGCCATATCCCCTGAGGGGCTTAGTTTGATAGGTACTCTCGAGACATACCTAACACATACCTCCAACTCCCCTCCCCCTCTCCCCCCCCCCCCCCAAATCTGGGGGAAAA
>NW_017729005.1:3548007-3548251 GCF_001723915.1 Gavialis gangeticus | reverse complement strand
CCTATACTATAGCTTGGTGCTTAAAATACTCACCAGGATTCACAGCCCAGAACCCACTTGTTGAAGTTAAGTATGAAGGCAAAGCAATTCAAAGTTATTTAGGCAGACAAGGTTCTTTGGGTAAATGTGTGATATCGTTGATTAGACCAACTAAATAGTTGGAAAAATTGTTCTTTGCAAGCTGTCGGGTACAAAAAGCTTTCTTCAGGCACAGGGAGCATCTGTTTTTTTTTTTTTTTTTTTT
>NW_017729005.1:3524738-3543007 GCF_001723915.1 Gavialis gangeticus | reverse complement strand
GTGCGCTCCTGGGTAGGATGGAAGCCACTATGCAAAATGCAGGTGTGTGAAAATGCAAATGCATAGCAGTGAAGATCAGAGGCCCTGGGAGATGATAGGTGTGAGACAGGATGCTGGGGTGGGGTGGGGAAGAATATGAATTGGTGATAGAATGTACCTGGCAAAATGCAGACAGGTTACCTGGGGTTATTGGGTGACAGGCAGGTTATGATGTACCATAAATCCAGTGTCTATATTTAGTCCATGCTTTTTGTGCACCCACAAGTAGTTGGGTATCTTTGTCTTTGATAGATTTTCAGTATGTTTTCATTTTGGTATGCAGTTGTTGTTTGGTTTCTCCTACGTATTTTCCATCTGGGTATTTAGTGCACTGGATGAGATGTTACATTTATGGATGTGCAACTGTAAGATTCAGGAATGATGATGGTTCTGTTGTGGGGTGTAGTTATTGTGGGGGTGGTGGAGATGTGTTGGCAGGTTTTGCATTTCTTGTCATGGCTCAGTCTGGATCCATTCTGTGTGTTCTGGGCCTGAGGAAGTTTGCTTCTGGTGATTTGAGGTTAGCAAGTTTTGGTGCTTGTTTGAAGGCTAGTATGGGTAGTTCTTGGAAGACCTCTTTAAGAATAGGGTCTCTTTCTAGTATGGGTTGTCATTGTTTGAGGATTTTCTATATGGGTTCAAGGGAGAGGTGATATGTCATAACCAGTGGTGTGCAATTCATGGGGGTTTTTCTTCTGTACTGCAGCAATTCTTCACCAGGTATCCCGGTGGCTCTTTCAAAAGTACAATCTATCTCTCTGGAGGATTTTCCTTGTTGGGTCTCAAAACTTTTGAGATTTTTGAGGGAATGATCATGGGTATTCTCCTCAGTCCAAATTCGGTGGTATCGGAGGGCTTGGCTATATATTACAGCTTTCTTGGTGTTTGGGGTGACTGTTGGTTCTGTGTAGATATCTATGTTGGTCCATAGGTTTCTTGCATATAGTAATTTGTATGTTACCATTCTGGATATTGATCATAGTGTCTAAAAGGAAATGGAGCTAGAGTATTCGAGAGAGTTTGATGGAGGGGGGTGATGGTTGGAAATGGGTGGTTGGATTGCGATGAAAATCAGAGACTTCAAGTTTTTGGTCCAAATGATGAAGATGCCATCTATACATCTTAGGTATAGCGTAGGTTTGATGGTGCAATCCTTGAGGAATTCTTCTTTCACGTGGGCTATAAAAAGGTTGGCATATTGTGGGGCCATTTTGGTGCCCATAGCTGTGCCCATGGTCTGGAGGAACTGTTGGTAGTTAAAACAGAAGTTGTTGTGTGTGAGAATGAAGTGTATAAGTTCAGAGTAATATCTTTGGGTCTGTATTCTGAGTTGTAATCTTGCTCTTGTAGATATGTAAGGCAGGCTTGGATGCCATCCTGGTGTGGAATGTTGGTATATAAGGTGATAACGTCCATGGTGGCTAGGAGGGTACTGCTGGGAAGGTGGTCTATGTTTTCTAAGTTTTCACAGAAAGTCTGTATTTTGGACAAAACTCAGTCTTTGGGTGACGAGAGGTTTTAGGATGGATTTGATGAAACCTGATATTTCCTCAGTTAGGGTTCCATGTTTGGATATTACAGGTCTGCCTTGTTTGTGGATTTTTAAGGAGAACTAGAGGAATTTTTTCAGCACTTCCATCTCAAGGATTATTTGAGAACAACACTTCAACAAATCGACTTTCAACAACGTCATCCTGTGACAACATCAAGGAAAAAATTAATACCAAAAATAAAAAAAACATCAGATTGGACACCTCACAGTAGGGGAAATGCAAACCTTGACCACTATATTAACTGCTGCAGGGAAAGAATGAACAATGAAATAATCAACAAACACCACCGTAACAACCTCTCTCTTGGAGAGAAGGGCCATAGAATCTCTAAGATCCAACGACTAAATTGTAATAACACCAGCAAATAAAGGAGAAGCTATTGTTATCTTTAACCATGAAGACTACATAAAAGAAGCCAACCGACAACTCTCTGACCACCTACTATGAAAAAGTAGAAGAAGATCCAACTCTCCTTTTCATCTTAAAACTCAAAACCACCATCACATCATTTCCATCTGAACTACAAGAGAACCTACAAAACTTAATCCCACTGCTACCCAATCCAGGGACTTTTTACATGATCCCTAAAATCCATAAACAAGGGAACCAGGATGAATGAAGACTGAAAATCTATCAAAGACAAAAATATCCAACTACCTGTGGGTGTGTACTTCTCACAAGACAACCACTGTCTTTTCAATCTCTCAGTTTGAATCCTCAAAGGGAATTTACAAAACACCTTTCATGGATGAGCCTATGACCTTCACTTCATAAATCTACTGGATACAAAAAATCATGGACTAAATATAGACTTTGGATTTATGGTACATTATAACCTGTCTGTCACCTGATAACCCTAGGTAACCTGCCTGCATTTTACCAGTTACATTTTATCACCAGTTCAAATTCCCCCTCCCCCCGACCTGTCTCACACCTATTGTTTCACAGGGCCTCTGATCCTCACTGCGACACATTTGCATTTTCACAGACCTGCATTTTGCATAGTGGCTTCCATTCTACCCATGAGAAACAACAGATGCTCCCTGTCCCTGAAGAAGGGTGTTTGTACCCAACAGCTTGCAAAGAACAAATTTTCCAACTATTTAGCGGGTCTAATAAAAGACATCACATTTACCCAAAGAACCTTGTCTGCCTATGTCCTTAGGCCAGCACAGCTACAACCAACAACCTCAAAGGTACTTAGGTACTTAACTTGTGATGAAATAAATGGCACTGGGAGCAGAGACCCTCTTTTATTCACTAACTCAGTGGTTAAAGCATTTACTTGGTATTAGGATACTGAGGTTTGGTTCTCTCCTCTCCCTGAGGGGTTCAAATCCATAACTCACATGTCTCTGGTGGATATCCTCTTCGCCAGGCTATTGTTGGTTGGGAGATGGAGGGAGGCATGGACACTTTCCAACCCTCCTATTGAAGCTCTTCCACTTTGCTAAAGCCACAAAAACTCTGCCAGAGTAGCAGTGTCTGTAAGTAGTGTAACCTGGAATTATTCAGTCCCTTTTGTGCCTATGCTTTTTTCCTCCATGTTATGTGTAAAGAGCAAAAGAGGCAATAATTATTGTGATAGAACATTTGCTTTGTCTTTGCACTATTTGATTTTTCAACTGTGATAAATTAGATCATCTCATAAATCTGCTGACCTGATATTTTGGTAGCATTGGGGTGATGATGTAGCTGTGAGGATCCAAGAAATATATGTGAGAGGGAAGGATTTTTGTGGATATCTTTTATTGGACCAACTGTATGGCTGGGATAAAGTTAGACAAGCTTTCAAATGCAAGGCCTTCTTCATCAGGTCTCAGCATTATGGCTTTTCATCTGGTTGACTCAAACGATTTTACTCTTTCTTTTTAGATTCTCTCTCTCTTTACTGCCTGGAGCACTGCTGTTCCAGTGATATAACTCAGAAGCATGCTCAGCTATATGAATGATGTGTGCCCCCAGAGGCTGGGAGGGAGTTATGGTGACCGCCCACAGGTGGCCATGGTGGTGTTGGCAGTGGAGGCATGTTGGCAGTGAGTGGGGCGCTCCCACAGGCAGCCACGGCAGTGTTGGCAGCAGGGGATGGGGGGTAGTGAGCGCCAACTGCCAGTTGGCGACTATCCGCAGACACCGCCACCACTGGAGCAGTGGCAACTGGGGACCACCCACAGATGCCGCCAGTGGTGTTGGCAGTATGGGGTGGGGGATGGTGAGTGGTGGCTGCCCGTAGGTACCAATGGCAGTGTTGGTGGCACTTTTTGCAGGGGGTGCACTGCCAAGGTCAGGGGGTGCATGTGTACCCGCATGCACCCCCTACACATCACCAATGCTCAGCTACCTGTCGCTGTTCTTCCATGATTCATGTGTGGGTTTGTGTTCTGGTCTGTAGGGTGCTGGCTGTGTCAGGCTCTGAAGTCAGAAAGTGAGCCATTTCCCAGGAGTGGCCTTATGCATGTTCTAAAAGTTCTGCCTGTACTTTTGGTCTGGCAGCCTGACTCACTAATCTGTTTTGCAACACAAGGCTCTAATCATAAAAAAGGATACTTAAATTATCTGCAAAATCTAGACTTGCAGGGAAATATTATTGTTTGTTACTAAGTGAGAGTATTGCCAGAACACTATAGAGTTGAAGGGAAGCAAGGATCATTCTTGGGCCTGCTGTGAAACCATAACAACACTGGAAAGAAGCATGTTTGGAGCAGTCTTCTGAAAATGTACCCTGCACTGTTTTTAAGGTGAAGGTTCCTATTTCTGCAGAGGGAAATGAGCACGGCTGAGTGGTCACAGCAGGAAGGCTATGAGGCTGCAATACTGGACCTTTGTGACCACTCCTTTGCTTAAAGCAGTGCTTCCCAACCTTTTCATCAGCATGACCCCATTTAAACATTGGACATTTTTGTGATCTCAAAATAATGCAGACAAGATCAATGCCCCCTCCTCCTGTGGGTGGCATGGCCAGAGTGGAGCCTGTTGGGGAGGAGGGGGAAGGAATGATGTAGGCTGCCTGCTATAGGCACAGGGCTCCCAGCCCAGCTGCTCTCTCCCCAGTGGCCTCTGTGGTGCAGAGGGCGGGATTGAGTGTGGGAGGGTGGGGAGACTCGGTGCTGCTGCTGCTGGGAGCCCCATGCCACCATGGCAAGACATCCACTGTCCTCCTGGTGGCAGTGGCATAGAGATGTGGCCCTCACTGCTCCTGGGTGGATAGGGGACACCCCCTACTGCTCCAGGTTTGGTCCCACTCCATTCTCCCCCACGCCCCCACCACTCTGGGTCCAGCCCCGCTCCATTCCTTCCCCCCACTGCTCCAGGTCCAACCCTGCTCTACCCCTGCCACAACTCTAGGTCTGGGCCTACTCCACCCCCTCCCCACTGCCACTTCAGGTCTGGCCCTGCTTCACGCCCCCCTCACCACTCTAGGTCCAGCCCTGCCCTCCACAGCTGCTTTGGGTCTGGCCCTGCTCCACCCCCCTTGCTGGTCCAGATCCAGCCCCACCCCTCTCCACCCTGCTATTCTGGGTTTTGCCCCACTCCACCCCCCCTGCCACTCTGGGTCTGGCCCCCCCTTCATCCTCAGCCCCAGAGGTGTGGGGAAGCCCTGCTGCTTGGGCGGCTGGGGTGTGTTCACTGCTGCCACAAACTTTCCTGGCAGCAGCTCAAACTTGGGCCCATGCAGCCTGGGCTGTGCAGCTAATTGCCACCCATCCTCTCGACAGTGCATGAACAATTGCCCAAAAGCATTACAGACACACAGTCACACAGACAGACACAAAGACAGATAGACTAAGCCTTTTATTATATTAGACTTTATTCTGAAGAGTGATTGAAGTTTTTGCTTTGACTTCTATGACTAGTAAAGGGGTTGCAAAGAGGTATTGAATGCATGGCATGTCATTTGGTAACTATCGCAAGAGAATAGGATGAGAGAAATGTAGGTCTCAGATTTGCTTTGTTTGTGGAGGAGAAAAATTAGGCAAACTGGAACAACCACCTAAGTAGCCTTTCCAAATTCCAGAAGATATTTACATGTGGGGTAGACAGTAGGGGAGCCAGAGAGATTAGCAGTGTTTGCTTATCATTATCATGGATTAGTGGAGTCATGATTTTGTCCTTCTAGCAGTAGAATTATAAAGTGCTCTTCACTGTCTTGTAAAATACATTATTCCCTAAAGGAATTATTTGGATGGAAAAAGTACTTTTTTGGCGGATCAAAGATGTTCCAGTGAAAATCGTTAAAACATTTGTTTCTTAGCCTTTTAGAAGAGTTTGTGTGTCTCAGAAATGGTCTGATTTCCAAACTGACACCCTTGACAATGGCCATGTCTTTGCTCTTAAAAATAGCAACCTGGAAGCAACTTTGTAACAATAAATTATTGTGGTTATCTCAAACCAAATTCTGATGACTTAGAATTTTACCTAGGACATTTATAAGAAATTTACCTAGGACACAACTGGATAAGCTGGTGATGAGTATTTTGGAAAACCTTAAGGTAGTTTAAAAAGTGTAACTAACCTGGTTTAAATAGCTGGACTCATGTTTAATTTTCTGCCACATTTCTTTTTCTTTTGGGTAAGACCCAGCTAGACGAAGCCTTGGCTTGGGATGATATAGTTGGGAATGGTCCTGCTTTGAACAGGGGGTTGGACTAGATGACCTGAGGTCCCTTTCAACCCTCATTTTCTATGATTTCTACAATGTGCAATAATTTCCTTGTATAAAATACTTTCCTTGCATTTATGTTGTACATCTTTAATATCTTAATGTTAAAAATATACATAAATAAAAAAAAATCAGAATTCTTTGGTGCTCTTTAGTTTTGGCAAATAAATTGTGTACGCCTGCCACTTAGTCTTTTTTTCAAATTGCCATGTCTACTTTTGTAGTCTATTATAAGAATTCTCCTTTTTTTATAGAACCCTCACTCTGTCTTATATTGAAACACCCACAAAAATTTAATGATTACTGTAGAGCAAAATACCCATGGTCATGAGAAATGCAACATGTATTATGCATAGGGAATGGAGGAGGGACAACAGGTGCCAGTATTCTTTCACGAAGGCAATGTCCAACCTGCGATTTGAAAGAAGTCTCTGCATACTTGTTAGGGTTGGTTAAATGGTCGTTTAAAAGTCAGTGTGGGCATACATTTAAAATGTTGGGCCAGTACCTATTAGAGTGTGTCATGCTGCCTGCTCAGTAACCCCTGAGATTTCTGAAGACCCAAATATGTGTGGGCTAGTGAAAAATTTTACAGCCTGATCATCTTCTCAGCATAAAGGCTTTTTGTGACTGTTGTGGATGAAAATCACGTTGTCTTATTCCCAGGATTTTTGTGTGTAGATTAGAGCGATGTATATTGACAAGCTAGCAAAAGGCAGTTGCTTCTTAGTTTTAGCTGGTTAGTCTAGGCCTGGCTATCCAGTAACATCATAGAAATGATAAGTGAAGCTTTTCAGACTGTGTGGGTGTGTCTACATGTGCACAGCAGCCTATTTTACTGCACATTAAAGAGGCATGTTAAAACAGTGCTAATATGCTAATGTGCAGTAGAATAAGCTACTGTGCATTAAGTATTACTAAAAAAGTGTGTGCTTGCGCTAGTGCGCATTAATGCGCGTTTATTTAGTACCTCATACTGGAGGCACTGAATTTAATGTGCATTAGGAAAAGCTCATGAATGCATGTGTAGATGTGCCCTGTGACTGACCTATATTCTCACATTATTGTTAACTTTCTTGCATTTGTAAATCAGGATATAAAGTTGTCAGATCATAGATTAGATTACACAATCCTTTCAGTGTGGTTCTTCTTTGAAATGCCCCCCTTTCAAATCCTGATCCTATCCTTTTCCAGTAAATCAGCAACAGTAGATTTTTCTCCGGCTGGTATTTATCTGAAGTTTCAAACAATGTTTTAGCACTTGCAAAACGAAAGTTACCAACAATAGTTGGGAAACTTTCCAGTTTCTGGCAGCCAGCTCTATGAAATCCCATTTACATAGACCTTTGCCAAGTGGGTGAAAAGTGAAATGAATAAGAGAGCTGCCATACTGTACATCATTACTGGGACATATGTGAGAGTCAGCCTGATGACACAACAGTACATAGGAGACCGTGGGTGTGGGGAGACATGTATAATTAATGGGGTTCATGTCTCTTCAGGGTTTTGTCTATTGCTGGAAAAGAGGTGTAAAAGGAACTGGAATATTAGGAATGAGGTATGAAGAGGATTGTATTTGATAATTTGCCTGTACGCTTCCACGTTCTTTAAAAACCTAACTTGTATGGTTTTAGTTTCCTTGGAAGGTCATCTTTGGTCCTTTTCAAAGAAAACAATAAAACGGTGGGAAGCATTATTTTCTATTTGCCACTTGCTTTGGTCCTGGTAGTGTTTTAGTATTTCAGCTTCAATGAAGTATTATAACCAAGTACATATAAATTTTACACTACACATGGAAAGCTACAGATACTAAGCTCCAGTAACTAAGGCCTAAAAGATGGAGCTTTTTAAGACAAAACTTCATATTAGAAGAAATATTTCTACTTAATTAAGAAAAAATTCAGGAAAAGTGTCTACTGAATTTATAGAGGCAGACTCTCTATATGATTTCAACTACCCTGACATCTCATGGGAAGAGCACACAGCCCCATCCAAATAATTCCAGAGCTTCCTCATGTGTGTGGATGAGCTCTATCTGACTCAAGAAGTCTATGGACCGAAGAGAGGGAAAGCGCTGCTTGACCTCATCTGCATCCCCCAGTACTGGCAATGGGGGATGACTTAATCAGTGACCTAATGATCAAAGGGAAGCTGGGGGACAGTGACCATGAACTGATCACTTTCATCATCCACTGTAAAGCTGGCAAGTCAGTCAGCAAAGCAAAAGTCCTTGACTTCAGGAAAGCTGACTTTGATAAGCTCATGAGGCTTGTTGGCTAGGCCCTAAGGGACCTCGACCCAAAGGGGAGGGGAGTTCAGGAAGAGTGGTTGCTCCTCAAGGGAGCAATCCTAGAAGCTCAAGCAATGTCTATCCCATCTCGAAGGAAAGGCAGCAAAAGGGCACAGCAGCCCCCTTGGCTCTGCAGGGAACTAGTAGACCTCCTGCATCTAAAAAGAAAGACCTATAAAGGATGGAAGGCTGGATCCACCCCAAAGGAGGAGTACTCTGCACTGGTCCAGAGCTATAGGGAGCAAAACAGGAAAGCCAAGGCTGCAACTGAACTCCAACTGGCTACATATATCAAGGACAATAAAAAAGTCATTTTTTAGATATGTGGGGAGCCGGAGAAAAAGCCAGGGTAACACTGGACCCCTGCTTAACCATATGGGTCAACTGACAACCAATGCCCAGGAAAAAGCCAACCTGCTTCACGGGTATTTTGCTTTGTTTTTTTACCAGCCCCAAGGGACGGCTCTGCTCAATACGGTACAGATGGCCAGGGTGAGGGAGAATCGTTACCCTTCATCAGTGTTGACCATGTGAAGAAACACCTTGAGAGGCTGAACACCTTCAAGTCAGCTGGCCAAGACAGCTTACACCCCAGGGTACTTAAAGAGCTGGCAAGCATCATAGCTCTGCCACTGGCACGGAACTTCGAGAACTCATGGTGCTCAGGCGAAGTGCCTGAAGATAGGTAGAAGGCCAGTGTGGTGCCTACCTTCAAGAAAGGGAGGAAACTGGATCTGGGGAACTACAGGCCCATCAGCCTGACCTCTATCCCAGGGAAGATCTTGGAAAAAATCATCAAAGAGACCATTCTTGACAAACTGGCTGAAGGGAACTTCCTGAGGGATAGCCAACATGGGTTTGTTGTGGGTAGGTCTTGCCTGACCAATCTCATCTCCTTCTACGACCAGGTGACATATCACCTGGACAAGGGAGAAGAGATTGACGTCGTATATCTTGATTTTTAAAAAAGCTTTCAATCTGGTATCCCACGATCACCTCATAGAAAAACTGGCCAACTGTGGCCTCAGTTACATCACAGTCTGCTGGATAGGGAATTGGCTCTGAGGTTGGACCCAGAGAGTGGTAGTTGATGGAAGTCAATCATCGTCATGCACTATGACCAGTGGGGTCCCCCAAGGCTCTGTCCTTGGGCCTATGTTTTTCAACATCTTCATTTAATGATGTGGACATTAGTATCAGAAGCAGACTGGCCAAGTTCTCTGATGACCCCAAACTTTGGGGTAAAGCATCCACACCTGACAACAGGATGGTGATCCAGGCCCAACTTGACAGGCTCAGAAAATGGGCAGATGAAAACATGATGGCCTTCAACACTGAAATGCAAGGTACTCCACCTAGGGAAGAAAAACCCACAGCATGCTTATAGGCTTGGCAGTGATATGCTTGATAGCATCATGGCCAAAAGGGACTTGTGGGTCATGATTGACCACAAGATGAATTACAGCCATCAATGTGATGTTGCAGCTGGCAAAGCAAGCAAAACTCTGGCTTGCATCCGTAGATGCTTCTCTAGAAAATCCCAGGATGTCATCCTCCCACTGTAGATGGCCTTGCTGAGGCCGCAACTGGAGTACTGCATCCAATTCTGGGCTCCACAATTTAAAAAGGATGTGGAGAAGCTTGAGAGAGTCCAGAGGAGAGCCATGTGAATGATCAGAGGTCAGGAAAGTCAGTCGGCTATGGGACTCTTCAGCTTGGAAAATCGCAGGCTCAGGGGGGTTCCGGCTGGCTGCCTATAAGTATGTAAGGGGTGTCCATCAGGATCTGGGGGAACACCTGTTCACCAGAGCACCCCATGGGATGACAAGACCAAATGGTCACAAACCCCTGCAAGACCATTTCAGGCTGGACATAAGGAAGAACTTCTTTACTGTCCAAGCCCCCAAGGCCTGGAACAGACTGCCACCAGAGGTGGTGCATGCACCTACTCTGGACTCCTTTAATTGTCAATTGGACATTTATCTTGCTGGGATCCTGTAACCCCCAGCAGACTTCCTGCCCTGGGGTGAGGGGCTGGACTCGACGATCTTCCAAGGCCCCTTCCAACCTTAATGTCTATGAAATCTATGAATACACTGATCTAAAGCTGCTTTTGCTAGGGAATGGAGAGTGCCATCTGGGCAGAAAAATCTTTTTGTGGTACAATGCAATTGTGTTCTTTTCTATGTAGCCACAGTGCCAGGACATGACAGGCTGATGTCCTGATGAATCTCTTATCTGGGTGGTAAGAGCCCTTTGAAGCAGTGAGAAGCCAGTACATCTCATAGTCTGGGCTATGTAATATGTTTGTCATTTTCTGATGCCCATCTTGGGATTTAGCAGAAGCGTGGAGCACCTGAAGTCAATGAGAGCTCTTGACAGAGCCTCAACACTCCCATTAGTAAGGTGATGGGGTTTGAAGAAGTAAACATAAGGTTGCAAGGCAAAAGGTTCAAAGTTCTCAAGTATTTCACTGTAGGCTTGTGCATGCTTTGCAGCAGCAGCATATTCTAGACAGGATAGGCTTGAACACACCATACCCATTGAAGTGTAAACCGGGAAGTAATCCAGGTAAGACGACTGTGGGAGCATCTCTTGGAGCTATTCTCAAGCACCAAGCCTGTGGCATACTTGACAGTAGCCACTTAAGATGACCCTAGAATAGCTTCACCAGTGGAGTTCTAGTTATGCTGGTGAATGAGCTATGCTTGGGCCTGTTCTGGATGGCTCTCACCACTGCCATGGTGGAGACAAACCCTTTGTAGTTACAATTGTGTGAAAAGGCTTTGAATTTTTTTGCTTAAAGAATTATTTTTATTTAAAATGTCCCTATTTTTTTGACAGGTTCTATGTATAGTCTCAGAAATGTCTACTTGCTGCCATTTTCCTTTAAGTAACATGGGGGTAATAATCATACTTTCTTAATACACAGGGGATATTAAATTAATTCATGGTTTTGATATGCTTGGAGACCACAGTAGTGAGAGCTGTGGGAAATGAAGACTAATTGTAGGCTTTGGGTGGAAACAGACAATTACTCTTCATCTCCAGTGTGCTTACATAAAATATTTTTGGCATCATAAAGGTCAAAGACATAGACATCCATAACCCTCGTTGCACCACAAATGCCCAAAATTTGTCTACACAACAAAGGCAGTATCAATTTGTGCCACTATTTAGTGGCAGACATCAGTTTACTTTAGTGGCATGAGAGCACAGGCAGCCTGGAGATGCCCACACTCCCCAGCCTCCCCAGGCAGGTGTTCCCTGGACTTGAGGGGCCTGGACCTTAAACCCTCGGGGTGCCTGCCTGGCTTTCTCCTCTTATGGAGTTGTAGCCCACAGTGTGCCTTCATAACCTTTTTTCACTTCTGGAGATCCCAGGGGGTGCTTCTCTGTAAGCGGGGAAACCACAGATATCTTCACTTATGGAAATGTATCCCAGAGATTTCCTGAGAGCATGTCAGTAAGAGGGGAAGGCCAGGCAGGCACTCCCAGGGTCTGAGGCTACTGATTCTACACAGGAATTCTTGGGACACATAGGACCAGGACCCTCAAACCCTAGGAGAACATGTCACAACAAGTATGGAAGGGCCAATGAACAACATGCATTTTGCCGAAAGAAGCTAATCAGCTGTGCCAGCACACATCCTGGCATAGCTGATCTGCTTCATTTGGTCACATCTATTTCTAGCGTAGGACTAGGGTCACTGTTTTAATGATGAGGAAAAAATGATTGAATGGTGATTTCATTCTCAGAGCACCATCCATCCCGAGGATTGAGAGACAGGTGTCCTTGTGGGGAATAATATGTGATGATATAATTAAAGACTGCATCATAAAGCACAAATATAAGGGGATGCAGGAACCTGATTCTGGTATTATATAGTTTTTGAGTACTATGTAATCTGAGTGATGCTCTTTTAAACATAGGACTTGCTGTAGGGAACAATCTTGGATTTGAAAGGAAAAGGCATTAAACTATGTATCCAAAGCACTTTCTCCAGTATTGTGTGTGTTTGAGTGGAAAAAAGATATTGCCTTTGGTTGCCTTTGTGCCACCATAAAAATGTTTATGGCAGCACAAACAAAAAAAGCAAATAAACATTCTTGCCTTTTGTTGTGCCACAAAACCCAAAGTTGTGGTCATGATAGAAGCTAATAATAATTTTGGTGCTTTATTTCTGCTGACATCTACGTGCTGATGATGGGAGAGCATAGGCAGCCTAGAGCTGCCTGCACTCTCCAGCTGCCCACTCCAGGATCTTGAGGGGCCTAGTTCTGTACACCTTGGGAATTCCCAGGCAAAATCAGGCTCCTCAAGCCCATGAAGAGCCTGCCTGGCTTTCCTTGCTTACTGCGACATGCTCCCAGGATCTCTAGGGATATGTCTGAATAAGGGGAAAGTTGGGGTTTCTGAATTATGGGTCCAAACATGGAAGCCACAAGAGATGTGGGGAATCCCTGGGCAAAGGGGACATGTCACCTCTTGTTCCACATTGGGCCCCTGCCCCATGCAAGATGACAGATGATATGTTTCACCCAATAAAGCGGATCAGCTGTTCCAGGACACATCCCCCCACAGTTGTTCTGATTCTATTTGGTGACATCTGTTTCTACCCTTTGTGTAATTCACCTTAAAGAACTGAAGATTTTTTTTAGAAAAAGATGTGCTAGTTTTAAGATAACCTGCAAGGGATTTTTAAAACAATTGGATTCTTTTTTTGTTTGTTCATACTGTATAGATGGGACTGATTGCTTTATTTTGTTTAAATACATTTTTCTGTTTCTTCTGGGTTCTCATCTTAGATCATTCAGGTGGTATCAAATCTGATTTTCCATTAACTTGTTGAAAAACAAACCTCCTCTTAGCACATGTATTGGGACATCTTAGATGTTGGCCTATTGGGATGAGATGGAGACTTAACAAAATCTTCCTCCTAATAAAAAGATTAGCTGGTGACATTAAATAGATGCTCAGAAAAACAGGATTTTAAATAGTCTAATTAAAAAGCTTTCAGCTGCTATACTTTCCCTACTCACTCTTAATGTCATCAGTCAATTAGTTCCCTAATAACTAGTCATCACTGAATTTCCTAGAGCAGATAAGACCTGAAATTCTAATTAAAAAAGAAAAACATCATTTGTTCAATTTTTAAAAAAAGAATTCTTCATGCAGTGTGAAGCAGAAAATGTGTATGTAAGCTCATATTTTGTTTATTTAATTTGCAAGTCGCCTTGCAATCAGTACTGGGCTTTTAATGTTGCTTGAAATCTCGAGCGTGGAGTATGCATTGTGTAAAACGGCATACTTCCTGCAAGTGCTGCTATGGTTTCATGTGTAGCTGAGGGCAGAGACTTGGTATAGGCTTAGTAGCTCATAAGCTAGGAGCAGTACTGTGTTGCTGCACTAAAATCAATCCTGTGGCAGAAGATGTTAAAATACAACATCAATTTTTAATCATATTCCTTGCTGATTTTTCTGAAGCTAGACTTAAAAGAAAAGGGAAGCAGGGGGTGTCCCACATTAATCAGTTTCTTTCTCTCTCTTGCCCCCATGCCCTAAGGGAAAAAGTTCTCAATAAAGGGAAATGTAGTTGACAGACGAACTGCTGGTCACAGCAAATTAACGTAAACTAAAACAATGAATCAGGAGTATTGCAAAAGGTAGGACAGAAGTTCTGAAAGATTGATATCCTGTTTTACTTGAGGCAGAAGAAATGGAAAGTTGGGTGATTCTATGATTAAGACTTCAGTTAACTAGAGAAAGTTGCAACAGTTGAATAAAACCACTGAGTGACCTGCCAGGGGAAAAAGACATTTCTGTATGATACTCATTAAAGTAGTTCTCTCTCTGGGAAGGTGCATTCTTGGATTTTTAAAAACTAACTATCATATTTTGTCATATATCTGATTTATTTTTTTTATTTTTTATTTTTTTGCATTAAATTGAGGAGTTCTCTAGCAGTCTTTTAACAGTCTCCTACTGAAAACTAATTTCTTGTTCAAGCAGTTCTGTGATGCTAATTTTCAACAAATTTATATTATACAATGCAATTTAGAATAAAGCAACATTACAATATACTGGTCTGGAAGATTGTTCTTTAAATAAGAGCTTTTCCTCTGTGAATAACTGTAAGATCAATGGCAAGCTGTTGCTTGCACGGTAGTGATCCTCTTTGCCCACCAGGGAAAAATAAGAACTTTTGGCTGCCACCTCAAGAAATTATTATAAAGGGTTGACATGGATCAGGCCAAGATTTCCTGTCAGCGTCAATGGCCACTGACAGTATTCATTTAAAGGTGTGAAGGGATCAGATGGCCTATTTGTAGTGGGTTTGGAGATTTTTGCATAGCTCAAACCTTCACATGGTCCTTACTTTCTTGGACACACTTGTCTCTCAGGAACATCCCAGACCCAAATCAACACTTAGTACCATATTACGATGTAACATAATCCATCCAGGGCTCATTAACAGTCCTGAGTCTTCTCCAGTCCCTGAAGGTGCCTCCGGCTTCATGATTGTCTCTCAGCAATGCAGTCTTCCTTCTCAGGAGGTCTTTGACTCAGTTCCCAGACACAGTACTGCTGCTTCCAGCCTTTCAGTCCCCTGTGTCTCTTCCCAGACCCAGGAGTCCCTGGCTCGGTGTTACAGCTACTGGCCAAACAACCTTCTTTGTCTGTCTGCCTCTTCCCTAGCTTCCTCCCTAGGAGCCTTTTACCTTCTTCTGGGCCAGCTAATTATCCTCTGGAGCTGGGGGAGGAGGAGGTAGGGTTAGGGGAAGAGGCTGTATGGATCAGTTCCAAAGTGAAGCTCATTCCCCCACCCTCCTGACCCAACAGCAAGTATCTGTTTAGTTGGCAAGGTCAGTCTAACCTCATGATGCTTTCTGTGAAGCACCATAAGTTAGACCAGGGAGCTACAGAACTGTCAGTGCCCTGTGGTTCGAGCCCCAATTCAGTCCTGATCCAATCAATGATCAGCTGAACACTGGCCTTGAAGATTGTTCTTTAACAAATTGTTCTTTAACTGAGCAGCTGATCGTTCGTCAGCAGGGACCTCACAAAGGCTGGTTTAATCACTGGTGAAATCCTGAATCTGGCTGACAATCAGTTGATTGTCAGCTGGAGGGGATTGTGCTGGGGCCCATTGGAGACCCTAGGCCTGCCAGATGTTCAATTTAAGGAGCAATGGAAGCCAGTCATACAAATATTACACATTTTTGTCTAATAATTTTTGTGACTGGTTTCCCTTTTTGTGGTGCCAGTAATTGTCTACATGTCTGGCCAGGTTACTAAGACACAATTAATAGACTAATTACATTTTAAGTGTAATGTCTGCTAGGGGTCACTTTGCATTACAAAATGTTCTGTGGTGTATATGCCCAGTTAGTTCTGATTCTGGAAATGATATTCTAATCAGGGTAAAGTAGCCCATGCAAAGCACTATGCAGCTGCAACTAGCCTGTGACTGATATCCAAACTAACTTATTTAGAGCTACTGCAGGTATCCCTATGCTACACTGCAGTCTGCAGTGTAGACTTCTCTATTATGGAGCATTTTTAGAAACTCCCTATGTTGCTGGAATGCAAATATAGCTCTGCTGATGCCAGCACACAACACACATACTTGTGCAGAATAATTCACCAGTGTTTTCAACACTTGTTTCTAAGCCTGTTCTGAACAGGTTTCGAAAATGTAACGGTAAAAATACCTATGTTTACTCAATACTACTAACACTACTAAACTTGTGTCAGAGATTGAACAATAGGGATGAAACCTAGACTACAACAAAAAAAATCCTTGCATTTTAATTTTCTATACTAGTGTAGACAGGTTTTCCACCTGTTAAAAGCAGATTAGCTAATCATGGTCCATCTGAGGCTCCACCTAGGGTAAATGACAACCCTAAGGGTAAAACTCTCTACATCAGTGTGGCCAATGTGTAGCCAATTTTTTTAAAGTATAATCTGTTTTCTTATTTTAAACATGGAAAGGTGCTATGGCTTTGATTTCAGTGGCAATTAAGTCTGTTTTAATGAGGTAAACCATTGTCTGACTCAGTGCTGTCCAACTTTGAAGCAGCTGGCAGACAGGCCCCTGCAGCCAGACATAATGTGTGCTGCATACCCCCCAGCACCGGTTGCAGGGCAGTAAGTGTGAGCTGGTTGGAGGGAGCAGGAGACCAAGACACATGTGGCAGCAGTAAGAGTGATGGGGGAGCAGCACCTGGAGTGGGAACATGGGGGCCATAGATTAACCCTTTGTGGGCTGTCTGTTGGCTGCAAAATTCCTGTTGGACAGCCCCTGGTTACCTGCTGTTGAGTACAAATGGCTTAGAAATAGAGAGGAGGTGCTGAGATGGAGGGAGGTATGTAAGTACACAATTTTTCAATCTGACCTAGCTCTGGGTTTGGTGTTTTTTGAGGGAAGAGTGATGAGTTGGAGGGGATTTTTTTCTTTTTTTTCACCAGACCATTTTGCTCATTTCCACTCTAAGCAGCACACTGTAATTTCAGTCATGATTTTTACTTAGAGAAATGATGGGAATCTTTTTAGAGGGACCTAGAATGGATTTATGAAATGTGGTCCTGGACTAATTAAAGCTTGGGGATTTCCATAGAAGACCACAAACCTTGGTATGAATCCATGGAAACAAAGCTGGAAGATTTTTTTTATATGGCTGGACACTAGGGATAGTATTATGCAAATAAGGTGAAAGAAATTTCTTTTTTCACAATTTCCTTTTTGTATAACTAGTGCTGTAATAAAGGACAGGGGGGTGGATGGAACCTGACTTGGCAGAGCTGGAGGTAAGAGGGCCTGTGGTGGGAGGAGACTAGCACAGCTGTGGGGAGGCAGCTGAGAGGAGCAGAGGAGGGTTTTGCCCTGCCCTGGCTCCTATTTCACCCAGCCCCCCAGGGAGCCATGGGAACAGGATGCAAAAACAGGCGTGCTTCTCTGCCTGGCATGTGAATTAGCGTGGGAATTAGCGCAGGAGAGTAAGCAGGAGGGCATAAGGCTCCAGGCACTGAGCTGTAGCCAAGGGTCTGCATAGTAGTAACCAGACTGCTACAAGGACCATGGTGGGTAGGACGCGTCACACCCCGAGGCTCCCCCCTGCACCTGGACTCCCCTGCTCTGGCACCACCGGGGTCTCCACCCAAACGGAGCACATGGTTCAGCCTCTACCCAAACAGAACCTGTGGTCCCTGCCCCCACCCGGGCAGGACCCATGGTCCCAGCCTCCACTCAGACAGAGCCCCTGGCTTCATGTGGAGGCTGCCTAGCAGAATGCAGGCAGCTGGATTACACCTTGTATAGGAGAGACTGTGTGGGGAAGAGGGGTGGGTGTATTGTTCTCTACATTGTTCTCTAAGAATGCAGGCAGCTGGGTTTGGGGGCACTGATGCCTCCCCTTGTGGGGTGTGCCCAATGGTGGAGGCACTGGAGTGCCAGATTAGGGAACTCCAGGCAACGGTCTAGCAGCTGCACTCCATTAGAGATGCAGAGCAGGAACTGGTCTCTTACTTTTCTGACTTCCCACCTGACAACTTATGACAGCATGGCAAAACCAAGGAACTGCCATGAAGTCCAGCCTGGGGTTGCCTGGACAATGGTTGTCTCTGGTTCAAAGAGGCACAGCACCGGGGCTCCCACTCCCCTGGAGCTGCATAACCGCTTTGTACCTCTTACATCAACTGAGCCAGCCATTCCACCGGCTG
>NW_017729005.1:3512653-3519738 GCF_001723915.1 Gavialis gangeticus | reverse complement strand
ACCGCTTTGTACCTCTTACATCAACTGAGCCAGCCATTCCACCGGCTGCAGCATGTGCACCAGCACCTGCACCTAGAAGAAGACACAGAGTTATCGTGGTGAGTGACTGCCTCCTTAGGGGGACAGAAAGAGTGATCTGTCGCCCTGACCCCCTAGCCCATGAGGTCTGCTGCCTGCCTGGAGCTCATGTCTGGGATGTGACACAGAGGATCCCCTAACTCATTTGGTCCTCCAACCACCATCACATGCTACTCATCTGTGTGGGCATGAATGATACGGTGTGGAGCAGTTTAGGTCGGATCATGCATGACTACAGGGATCTGGAGGCAGGGCTCAAGGGCCTGGGGGAACAGATAGTGTTTTCTTCAATCCTCCCAGTAACAGGACATGGGCGCTGGAGGGATAGGTACATCAGTGAGGTGAATAGAAGACTCTGGCGATGGTGCAGTTGAGAGGGATTTGGCTTCCTCAACCATGGTCTGCACTTCAGAGAGAGCAGATTGTTGGGAAGGGATGGCCTCCACCTCACCTGGAAAGGGAAGAAGCTCTTCTTGGCCAGAATGGCTGACCTTCTCGACAGGGCTTTAAACTAAGACCACTGGGGGACAGGCGTTCTATTAATAGGTATAGCCCAGGTCATGTCAGCTGCATTACCAATAACTTGGGCAGCCCAAGAGAACCCGCACTGGTGACAGCCTAAGGAAAGGTCCAACTTCACCTTTCAGGGAAGCATTGGGCTTTTCACTGCAGACTTAACTGCCTGTACATGAATGCCAGGAGCTTGGGAAATAAGCATGAGGAACTGGCTCTTCTCCTATGTGAAAATTACTATGACCTTGTAGGGATAACGGAGACCTGGTGGGACACTACCTATGATTGGTCGGTAGCTTTAGAGGGTTATACCTTGTAAAGGAGAGACCGTGTGGGGAAGAGGGATGGGCGTATTGTTCTCTACATCAAGGATCAGTTCACCTCCCTGCAGATTGAATTTTCTAACCAGGAAGGGCATCTTGAGACCCTCTGGGTCAAAATATGAGGAGAACATGCGGAAGAACTAGATCAGGAATTCAATAGGGAATTGGTTGAGGCTGCACACTCCTGCTGTATGATTGTCATGCGGGACTTCAACTTCTCTGACATTTCTTGGGATGGGCGCATGGCCAAATCTGACCGGTCTCATAGCTTTGTTGCTTGCATTGATGACCTCTACCTAATGCAGGAGATCTGTGGGCTAACTAGGAGAGAGGCATTCCTTAATCTGGTTCTGGCCAAAGGGGAGGTCCTGGTGAGCGATGTGAGGATTCAGGGGAAGCTTGGTGACAGCGACCATGAATTGGTCACCTTCTTAATTCACCGAAGAGCAGGAAAACCCCTCAGTAAAACAGAAATCCTTAACTTCGGAAAGGCTGACTTTTGTAAACTCAGAGAATTGGTCAGTCAGGCAATTAGGGGCCATACCCCACCTAAAAAAGGGAGTACATGAGGAATGGTCATTTCTCAAAAACATAATCCTTGATGCACAGGGGAAAGCCATTCCGTCTTGCAAGAAATGCAGCCAATGGGCAAGGAACTCCCCTTGGCTGAACAAGGAACTGTTGGACCTCATTAAACTCAAAAGAGAAGCCTACGCCAGTTGGAAAACAAGAAGCATCATCAAAGAGGACTACTAAGCACTCGCCAGCACCTGTAGAGAGCAGTCCAGAAAAGCCAAGGTACAAATCAAACTCAGGCTTGCTACAGGAATCAAGGACAACAAAAAGTCCTTGTTCAGATATGTGGGAAGTTGAAAAAAGAACAAAGATAGCATTGGGCCTCTGCGAGATTCAACAGGGCACCTGACATCTGACGCCCAAGAAAGGGCCAATCTCCTAAATGACTTTTTTGCATTGGTTTTTCACCCTCCCAGGAAGATCACACTCAGAAAAGACACAAACTATTCTAGGAGTGGGTGATGGGCCCAAAATTGATGTGGATCAGGCAAGGGAACACCTTGAGAAACTGGACATTCACAAGTCCGTGGGCCCAGATGGAATGCATCCAAAAGTCTTGAAGGAGCTGGCAGACGTCATTGCTTTCCCCTTTACAGAGATTTGAAAATTTGTGGCACTCAGATGGGGTCCTGGAAGACTGGAAAAGAGCCAACATAGTCCCTATCTTCAAGAAAGGGAGGAGGGATACCCAGAGAATTATAGACTAATCAATCTGATGTCCATCCCTGGAAAAATCCTGGAAAAAAAATGCCAAGGGATCCATCAACACCAGTCTAACAGAAGGCAAGCATCTGAATGCCAGCCAACATGGCTTTGTGACTGGTAAGTCTTGCCTGACCAACCTCATCTCCTTTTATGACCAGATAACATGTGGCCTGGACAAGGGAGATGATGTTCCCCATGAAGTTCTCATGGTTAAGCTGGGGAACTGTGGCCTTGATCATCTTATGGTCTGATGGCTAGGCAACTGGCTATGGGGTTGGACCAAAAGAGTACTAGTTGATGGGAGCAAATAAACATGGTGCAGAGTGACCAGTGGAGTTCCTCAGGGCCAGTACTCTTTAACATCTGCACTAACAATCTGGATTCAGGAGTCAGATGCAAACTGGCCAACTTTGCGGATGATACCAAATTCTGGGGGAGGGCATCACGCCGCAGGACAGGCTGGGGATACAGGCTAACTTGGACATGTTCTCAAGGATGGCCAACCAAAACCTGATGGCCTTCAATGTAGAGAAGTGTAAGGTGCTGCATCTTGGTAGGAAGAACCTTCAACACACTTACAGGCTCAGCAGTGCTATGCTTGCTAGCACCACGACCGAAAAGGACTTGGGGTCTTGCTTGACCACAAGATGAATGTGAGTTAACAATGCAATGCTGTGGCTGGCAAAGCAAACCAAACTCTGGTGTACATCCACCAGTGCATCTCAAGTAAAACCAAGGAAGTTGGTTACCAAGCAGATGTCTGGGTAATTAAAATCGCCCATGACCACTACATCCCTTGATTTTAGTGCCTCTGCAAGCTGACCTGAAAATTCCCTGTCCAGCTCCTCCTCTTGGTTGTGAGAGTCCAGTGGAGAGCCACTCATATGATCCAAGGTCTGGAGGGCAGGCTGTACGAGGAGAGGCTGAGGGACCTGGGACTCTTCATTCTGGAAAAGAGAAGGCTTGGGGGGACTTGATGGCAGCCTACAATTATATAAGAGGGGTGCATCAGGACCTGGGAGAACAGCTATTCACCAGAGCTTCCCAAGGGATAACAAGGTCTAACAGCCATGAACTCTAGGAAGGGCAATTTAGACTAGACATAAGAAAAAAGTCTTTACGGTGTGTGTGTCCAGGGTCTGGAACAAACTCCCCCTAGAGATGGTGCAAGCACCTACTCTGGACTCTTTCAAAAAACATGTGGATGTATTTCTTGCTGGGGTCACTTGATCCCAGCTGACTTCCTGTCTATGGTGGGGGGCCGGTCCCTTCCAACCCCTAATGTCTATGAAATCTATGAAAAATAGCAGCTGCCAATCCTGGATGCCTGGCACTACCACCACTACTGGTGGCCCAGCTGTTACCACTGCCCTATGCACTATTGCTTCTGCCCAGGGTGTAAAGCTGCCAGTTGCACCTCTGTCTATGACATTTTACAAAAAAACCCCCATAACCCAGTAGCCCATTCTGTAATTGACAGGTTGTGTGGAGCTGGTCTCTGGCAAGTAGGGCGCCCATTGCCCTGCATGTAGGGGTTGTAGTGAAAGAAGGAGGGGCATGGCTGTAGCTTCTGCATTCCTGTAATTTCTAGCTAACAAATGGCCCTGTATGTAGCCCTAACCAGGCAGAAAAAATAAGGACAGACTGAGGGCTGCTCTAATTTATGCCTATGATGGGGCCCTATAGAATGAGTCCCAAGATAACAAGGAGAAATCCTATAGCCTTCATCCTATAAATAATTATATGCATGTTTAATTTCGTGTATTTTATCAGAAGAAGCACTTTGAGGCAAATGCTGTTAGCACAAGGAAGGACCTGCCTAAGCACCATAATTCTGCTGCTAACGCAGAATGTCACTGGAGTCATGTCTATGCATTGCAGTAAATGGCGTGTACGTGTTTATTTTCAGAGAACCTCATTATATTTGGTATGTAGGAAGCAACTTTTCCTCATATAAGGTTTTCATTCACAAAATTAAATATGGCTTTTCCCTAATTATATGGTAACTACCTCTTTTATTGTTTAAGTCACGTGTCATTCTAATTCATTTTGCCTTTCACATTTTTGACAATACAAAAGAAAGCATAACACAGAGACATCTAACTGTGATAGGTTGTTTCCATTTTTTTAAATCTTTTTTAGGCAGATGCTTCAGTTTCTACATTTTGGAAAATGTAGGAACTACACAAATAATCTTTTCCATCAGTTTAAAGATAAGCAATGTTAGCATGTGTATGTGTGTGGACCAATCATTTTCCCCCAAAGCAGTTTTTGCATTAAAATGGTCTGTTTCCACTTTTAGTTAATAGCAATGAGGCTCTCTAGTTGCAACAAACCTTGCTCAACATGTTACAGTTCTCTTCAACCATTTTAGTTGCTGCCACTTGTGCAGATCAAAACTGTCACCTGCAAAGTCAGGTGCCAATTTGGGACTCCATCACATATGGGCTTGAGATGCGTCATTTAGATTTGAAAAGAGACCTCATGTTGCCTAACATTCAGGAGACTGAAGAGGAGTTCTGATACGGAGTTCTACAAACAATCCTGTGAGCAGTGACTTGAGAATGCTTAGACAAATAATATTACCTGGCTCTTTTATTACTCCAAAGATTTTCCTACTGTGTCTCTTTTGATATAAATCCCTTGCAAATAACCTGCTGAGCCTTAGAAAAAAAAAATCATTAAAGAGGGATTTATAAGAATAATTTTTTGAATTGGAATGTACTGAGCTGAGGAAAGCCTCCATCTCAATGCCATATAATGCATTAAATCAACAGCATCATTCTAAACAGTCTCTTAGAAGTGTCCCCCCTCTTCTTTTGAACCATAGCAGCCTCACTCCAGAGGCATAACTTTACATTTTGGCACCCAGGGCAGCACGAGGGGAGAGTGCTTACCTCCTCATGCAGGTTGCAGTGGTGGCCATGTAGGCTGCTGCTCAGTGCAAGGTCTCCCAACATGAATGGGTGTCCAAGGCAGTGAAGAATCACTCCCTCAGTCAATGCAGCTGCTGGTGTGGCCAGGGAAATCTACTGGAGGTCAGTTTGGCCAAGAGACTGATAATACAGATAGACTTCTTGTATAATGGCAATTTGGTGCCTTAGAGGGGTTCTTTAGAAATCAGAGCATGGGACTGTTTTGAATCCACCATTGCTAATAATAGATTTAATTCAGGAGGGTGGTTTTTATGCTGTGTCTGAATGATCACTGCAAACAAGAGCTGTGTAGTTAATTGATTTTCTTTTTCATGGCTTAAGGACTGAACCAAAAATACAAAATGGAATTTTTTTTCCCTGAAGAAAAAAAAAATAATTTCAGGTCAATCAGAAATTTTGTTCAACCTGAAATGAAATATTTTTGAGAATCTTTAGCATTTTAGAATAGAATTTTTCAAATTTAGAATTTGAGATTTTTTTGTTAATGAAGTAAACTTAACAATGAAATCTACTTCAAAATGAAAAATTGAGATACTGAAATGAAATACATTACCTCTTTTGGTAGCATTGAAGTAATGTTGTATCCATGATTGTCCAGGAAATATGCAAGAGGTAAGAACTTTTGTGGGTGATATCTTTTTATTGGACCAACTGCATGGTTTAGATAGATTTAGACAACATTTTGGATATTACAGTATCCTTGAATGAGACCCAAGGAAGGTTACTATGATACCCCAAAGCTTGTCTAAATCTATCCCAGCCATGCAGTTGGACCAATCACAGATATCGCTCAGAAAAACTCTTGTTTCTCACATATTACTTGTTTTATGAGTTTTGTACTGTTTGAATTGTTTTAGCCAAAAACAAGGCAATAAATTGTACAGTCTCTTTGACACAAATCTGTTTTTATTGTCTTTTTGCCAAAATACAGTGCTCATTTTACTGAGAATTAATTTTTAAATATATGTAAAATCCTTCTTCCAGGCCATCAATAATGGCCTTCTAAAGTGTTGGTCCCAGCTATTCAGTAAATTCAGGTTGGGGGATCAAATATGGAGAGTAGAATCTTGTGCTAATTAGAGATGATTTGAATCCTGTTTCCTACCAAACACATCCAAGTGCATCTTGTTAATAACTTGAGAGTTAATGGCTTGTAAATAATTATGCCTGATGTGAAAGGAATTATTACTGTGAATGATCATTGGGTACATCAACACCTCTTGCCTCCTCTTGAAAGGCAATAATGTTTAAAGGCAAACCTTTCATTAAAAAGTAACATTAATTCAGAAATAAACATCTTTATTCCTCTAAGTCACCGGACAGGAATACTGATACATGCATCCAGTCCCAGCAAAAGATATCTGAGTGAAGTATGCTTGTAATAAATTGGCATTGGTCTAACCACTGTATTACTTTTTTAAATATTCTCACCCCTCCCCAGTTACATAGTGTTTCACATTAGAAAGTGCGTCTGAATGACACTGTGCAACGTGGATTTGCATTTGTTCTTTGCAAAGAACTCCAACTGATTACTTCTAGTACAGATCAGAGAAGAGAAATTTGGCTTTTATAGGGTATAAATAAAGTGAAGCCGGTGTCTGGGATAAAATATGGCAGCCAAAGATCCCTAACAAACTCCTTTTCAGCCAATGGAAAGGTTTTCAGTCAGTGAGTGTGTGTGTGTGTGTGTGTGTGTGTGTGTCTAAAATCCACCCTGTTCCTTGCCTATGTGCACTACCTGGCATGACACCCCCTTACATCAGGAGGAAAGTCATGGTTGACACTGACTGGCAGGTATGAGAGTCAGACAACTGTCACCCATTATATGGACATCAACCAGTGCACCATCATCTGTCATCGAGAAATAGCTTTTTGTCCTCTACCATACCATGGATCATATCACCAGAATCAGCCAGTATTACCCTTTGGAAAAAAGAATGGGAGAAATTAGGTG
>NW_017729005.1:3506800-3507653 GCF_001723915.1 Gavialis gangeticus | reverse complement strand
TTCCTTGCCTATGTGCACTACCTGGCATGACACCCCCTTACATCAGGAGGAAAGTCATGGTTGACACTGACTGGCAGGTATGAGAGTCAGACAACTGTCACCCATTATATGGACATCAACCAGTGCACCATCATCTGTCATCGAGAAATAGCTTTTTGTCCTCTACCATACCATGGATCATATCACCAGAATCAGCCAGTATTACCCTTTGGAAAAAAGAATGGGAGAAATTAGGTGACAAAGCTGGTTAATGGAGCCAGAGAGGAATTACTCCTGGTGAGGAGTTGTCATCTGGCTTCAATTTACAAATGGCACACATGGTGGACCCTGAACAGACTGAGAGTGGGTCTTGGAAGATGCAACTTTCTCATGAAATCATGAGGTCTTTATGCAACTGACCAATGTGTTTGTTAGGAGAAGCAAACCATGAATCAGCTCCTGAGATGCCCTGTAGCACCACAATGCACTCCACAAGATTTGCCAACACTAACACCAGAAGCAGTGGTCTGTGCAGAATACTGGCAGCAGGGCATATAGAAAGGTTGGACTGGAGATGCAACAAAAAAGAAGTGGATCATGTGCAGGAGTACTTTAGGTCTGGTAGCAGTTCAAAATAATTTGATAGGAAACAAAAAAATACCCTATCCAAAAGAAACAAGAGATTTTTGGGTGCATCTACATGTTCATTAATGAATTTGAGGTAATGCACATTAAATCTAGAACCTCCATTGTGAGGTAGTAGAAAAATGTGCATTAGCCAATTTTAATGTACATTGGCTAAAGAGCGCAGGGTTTTTTGGTTTTTTTGATACAGGGACGGAGGCACAGGGCCTGCATTGGCGAGGTCAACCGG
>NW_017729005.1:3504329-3506789 GCF_001723915.1 Gavialis gangeticus | reverse complement strand
GGTCCCTTCTGACCCTAAATCTATGAAACTATGAAACTAGGTATCTGGCACTTGTCTTGGATGGTAGGAATGTAAATACATCCTATTGCCTATCATCCCTTAAAACATCCCTCAATTATCCCTTAAAGCAGGTGCTGGAAGGCTTTTTAGGTTGTGGGTCAAAATGACCCAGTTCAGAGAAGAGTAGCCAGGTGTTCAGATCTAGCTGACATCATTGTTTTTCCCCATAGTGGTATGGGAAAGTGCTTGTTATGACTGCTTCTCCCCCAACCAATGAATACTACTAAAGTCCCATGCCTTTGGATTAGATCAAGTGGCTCCATGGGCTGGATCCAATCTATGGGCTGTAGGTTGCCAACCCCTGCTTTAAAGCAAACATGATCAGCTATAAGCTGTTGTTCTCCTTAGTTACTAAAGGTGCCATTTCCCTTTGAGCAATTTCCAAATAACTACTATGTACTTTGTGGTAACTGGTACAAAGGATAGTTCTGCAATCTGAGGAGGGCTTGGTATGTTGATAAAGAATGCCATACTCCAGCCTGCTCTGCGCACACTAGTTCTAAACTCAAAGCAATATAGGTGAGAAGCAGAACTAAGGCAGACTAGGCATGGAACTATACGAATGTGGCTGTATGGCAACTGAGAGCCAAACTAACTCAATGAGATCTAGCTTGAGTATCTTTGTACTGCACTGCTTTGTGTTGTGGAGACATCCTTTGAGTGGGTTAGCTGACTTAGTCTGAAACTTTGGTGTAGACAAAGGCCTACACAAGGATTGTTCACAAGTAGACCAGTCTATTGGCTTCATGGCTAATCAAACCTTGTACAAAGAAGTCTAAATTTGAATTATTTAAAAGCACCAAAGAGTTGTAAGGAAGTACAGAAAAGAACGAAGTGACTTTAATTCCTTTAGACACTCTCCTGTTAGTTGCTTTTCTTGCTTCAATCAATTCTGACCACCAAGCATGCAACAGATTCTACCTTAGCTTTTGTCTGCTTTACCCTTTAAAATTGTAGACTTCAATCTGTAGACAAGGCCTTAAGAATTCTTGCAGCCAGAGTGACTATGACATATTTAAAGCAAATGTATAAGAGGGGAGGTTCTGTATGTGCTTCTTAGATGTAACAAAGGCTAAGTACAGATAGTCAAAAAGCCCAAGGCTGAATTGATTCAGTCTTTGCAGGTTGGTCTAAGCTGCAAGGATTGAACCAATAAGCAGACTAAACCAATGAACAGACATTCACTTTTGATTCAGGAAATGCAGCCACATGCCTGCAGTGGCTCAAGCCAGAAGCCAGGGGGCACTAGAACGTGGCTCTCTGGCACAAAGTCAGCATTGGCTGTGTGTTCGCTTCCTCTTCCTGCTGCCCCTGAGCTCTCTGGGATTTGCAGTCTACAATCGCAACAGTAGCACTCTGCAGCACTGTTCATCATTTCCTCTTTCTGTTTCCAGGTGCTTCTGGGGTTTGTAGTCCACAGCTGTAACCAGCACTAAGTAAGCAAGGCAGGGCAGGGCAGAACCATACCCGGATGAAGGTGAGTTTAACCCCCCTCCCTGGCCCCAAACCCCAGCAGGGGTTTGCCTGGTGGGGAGCAGTGAGCCAGCCAGTGAGGTCAGTGTGCCAGCCCTCACTGCTCCAGCTAGGAATTGGAGGGTCAGGGCCGGCCCTTCTCTCTGGAGCAGACAGCCCAGCCCAGCCCAGGGCTGCAAAATGCTGGGATGCTGGGGAACTCTGTTTTAACTTGTACCAGGAAGGGGTCTGGGACAGAAGTTTTATAAACTGGTTTGACCCAGATCAGTTAAGTCTGATACCACATCCAACCACGTTTTATCTTAAACCAGTTTCAGTCATTTTGGAACTGGTTTATGTGCACTGAACTTCTGTTCTGTTACATGTTTAAACCAGTTTCTGATCACTTAAACTAGTTTATGTGTAACTTCTGTCCATAGCCAAAGTGACTGGGACTCATCAGCTCAGTCTAAATAACAGAGAGGCAGAATTTAGCAATAGGTGCTTAAAATTATTTTAGTTAAATTGATTTAAACTCTATATGGACAATTTTCCATTGGATTTTAACAAGGCTTGAATAGTTGTTAGTTTCTCAGCTCCCTAAGTTAAATTGATACAAGCCAAATGCCCATGCAAAGTTTTTTCCAGCAGTTTGAATAATTTGAGATAAATGCAATGTAGTTTAACCTATGCAAAATTTGGCCAAAACCAGCTCTCAGTAAAACTAACTTTAGAAAGCAAGTCTAAGGGCATGTACATGGGTATAACATTCTTGCTGGAAGAGCCAGGGTAAGATGAATAGCACCAATTTGGGTTCCTGGAAGACAAGCACTTCTGAATCTGAACTGCCTTTGCGTACAGGATTTATTAATGAGGTCTCTGTTTGGAGCGGTTTGGAGTAAAGTTATAAATGTGCCTTCTACATGTATGTAAATCTTTAACATTTTC
>NW_017729005.1:3486539-3499329 GCF_001723915.1 Gavialis gangeticus | reverse complement strand
AATCCATCAAGAAACATACTATTTATTTTAAATGTGAGAGTGTCCTTCTGGACACTGTGGTATGAGATGGGTGTGGCAGTGAACTGAAAAGTCTACATGATATATCTTTACATGTGCTACTTCTGAACTTGCATGTTTCCTTTTGATGCTTACTGCCATAACGCTGTGAAGTCACCATGAAAGGGACCTGTGTCCACATTTTCTTTTTGATCTTTTCTTTTTTCCTTCCCTTCTTGGAGGAATGAAAAAAATTATTGCTCTCCAAAGAAAGCTTCATCTTCTTTTTAAACAAGGGAGGAGTATCAAAGAAGTCTGGATGAGCATCAGAACTGATCTACCCTGTCCCATATTTACCCTCTGTGTGGACTCATACTAACAGAAGTATGAAACAGGGAGATCAGAAAAGGCTTCAGGACTAGGAATATGTGATAAAGAGGCTGTGTACTCCAGGCAGATGATTTCCAGTATAAAATGAACTGCCTGCCCATGTCTCTCCTGTTTCTGTCAGGTAAAGAAGATACGTCCTTGGTAGAATACATTTTCCTTTTTCTGGAAAGGGCTTTTGTGATAAAGCAACTGGTTTAGAGGTAGTCCCAGCTGCTTCTGCTTCTAAACTACATTTGTTGTTGCTCTCTAGTGGTAGGACATTGTAAATGTAACCAATGCATGATACAGAAGTGAGACCATCTGGATAGAACAAACGGACAAAATAGGTAATATGTACAATATCTGCCAAATTTCTTCTTGATCCATACTGGATAACTGAAGGGGATTCAGCATGGATTACAAATGCACACACAGACAGAGAGAAAGCTATCTAATCATATATATGCAGTGAAACACAAATAAGATATACCAATTAAAGGCCTAAATCTGAAGAAATCTTATACATGTGCTTCATGACGGACACTGACTATAGTCCTGTTAGCTTTTGCGGCTGTTCAGAATGAGTAGTGTTAAGCATGTATGTAAATCTGTAAAATTGGGACCAAAGTTTGGAAACACCATTCTATATGTGTAAGGCACTGCTGGTTAAAATTAATAATAATAAGACTGGTAATAGTTACAAGGCAAATTTATTATTCACCATGTATGATGGCCTTTGATTCCTTTTCTGCACTATATGAAGCTTAGGCAATGACAATAGGTCAAGTACATTTCTTTATAGCTTCTGAATTGTTCTCCTGTGTAGTTCAGGTAAATGTACAAGATACATTCACTTGTAATATTTAGTCTTATTCCAAGTGCTGAAGGAAAATACAATTGTGAGACAAATTATCTCAAGAGAAATATGTTTTTAAAAGAAAGATGGGAGTCCATCTTTTTTGTGACATGTAAAAGTTGTTTTCACAAACTCATTACATTTGGGGCTTAAATTTACTTATCTGCGGGCACATCTACATGTTCATTAATACCGCGTAGTTACTGTGTACTAAGCTTAGTACCTGTAATAACAGGAACTAACTCAGTAACCAGTGCTACTGTGCAGTAGCATTGGCACGTACCTTTTAAGTGCAGTAGACTAATTCTACTGCTCATTAGCATATTAGCATGGCTTTTACCATGACATGCTTATGCACATTAGAATTAGTCTACTGCATATTTAGCATCTCGTGTAGACACTCCCAGTGTGTCTTAATAAATTGCTGCCATGGATGTGCTCCAGCCTTTATTAGAAGTCTCATCTTTGTTATTTTGCACCGAGATCTTTCTATGGGGTTTTTGCTTTTCTATGCCTATAGATGTCATTTTGCATCCTAGTACCAAAAATTTTCCCGCAGTACTTCAATCTCTTATTATATACCCTTACTCATAAAGAAAAAACTGAAAGCTTTTCTGACAGCTTCTCTGTGGAAAGTGATTAATCCAAGACAAGGGTCAGCAATGTTTTTGAGGAGAGTGCCAAAAACGTAACCTCGACTTGCCACAAGCTCAACTTGTAAGATATTGGTGTGCCAGGGGCAGATAGCAGAGGAGCTGCATGGGGTCACATCCTTGTTGTGGCAGTGCAGCCCTGGCTCCTTCCCTGCCATCCACCTGGAGATGCTTGTGCCAAGCAAAATGCCTTCATGTGCCATGGTCTGGCACATGTGCTGGGTGTTGCCTGCCCCAGTCTAAGAAGTTATGTTGACAGGAGTGGAGCAAATGCTTCATGTTTAAACATTAAGGTTCTTCAAATGACCAGTTTCTCCACCAACTGTGGAAGCCATTAACCAAAAATCAGGATCCTCCAGTCACTTCACTGTCCCATTAATTTGTTTAATTTAGATTAAGCTTCAAACAATATCTTGATCCCACTCTACAATTTCAGCCTAGCAATTAAACAGTGGTTGGATGGAGCAAATGAACAATAATTCTAGTAGTAATTCTGTCTGTAGGGATCAAAATGGATTTACAAGTTCTGTGAAGGGCTTCACAAATGCACTGAATGATAAGTAATCATGAAAAAAACCCAGCACCTCAGATGCTCCATCCAGGATAGATCTCAGCTAAGAGTATCACTACTTGAAATGTACCCAAAAGTAATGTACACTTTTACTCTAGTGAAAGGCCACCAGCTTCCATAAATTGATGTCAATGGCTAAAGAAGAACACTGCACCTTCTAACTGCACCTTGTCATGTGTCTACAGCTGCATCACAAGCAGGTCCAGGGAGGTGATCCTTCCCCTCTGTGGCACTGGTCAGGCCACAGTTGGAGTACTGCATCCAGTTCTGGGCACTTCAAGAGGGATGTGGCTAACCTTCAGAGGGTCCAAGGGAGGGCCACTTGCATGGTCAGGGGGCAGCAGGCCAGGCCCTATGAAGATAGATTAAAGGGCCTGAATCTATTCAGCCTCCACAAGAGAAGACTGAGAGAGGATCTGGTGAACATATATAAACTCACCGGGGGCACCAGCGGAAAATAGGTGAGACTGTTCCCCCGGGACAACAAGGAATAACGGCCACAAATTGATTGAGAGTAGGTTCAAACTTGATATCAGCAGGCATTACTTTGTGGTTAGGGATGCCAGGCTCTGGAATGGGCTCCCAAAGGTGGTGGTACTCTCCCTTACTTTGGGGGCCTTCAAGAGGAGGTTGAATAGATAGCTGGCTGGGGTATTATGATACCAGCACACGTTCCTGCCCAGAGTAGGGAGTCAGACTTGATGATCTATTCAGGTCCCTTCCGACCTTAGAAACTATGAAACTGGGTGCATCTACATGAGATGCGATGACAAGACACTAAGTTGTCATAGCAATGAGCTATGTTGATATAGCTTGTCACTATGGTGATGTAGCATTAGCGGGCACTAACAGTGATGCTGCCATTACTGCTCAGTAGCAATATGCTACTGTGCAGTAGGGTCAGAAACAACCTGTGTGCCGCTGGGACTGCACAGTTCTGGTGGTTACTGGGCAGTCATTTATTACTTGCCTTAACACTAAAGCATTAAATGGGGTGCACATGTAGACATGGCCATTGCAATCAATAGTTTCATAGTGATTTAATTTCTGTATGGAAAGTTGTTTTCAATCCATTATTCAAAAATCATCCTTTAGATGTGTACATGGACTCAAGCATGTGTGAACACACACACACACACACACACACACACACACACCATTCTATCATAAGCTTTATAAGCTTTAAGACAAGGACCAGCAGTGTTGAACAGTCCTATGCTTTCAATTGGAATTTTCCAGCTTTCAGCATTTAATTCTTTCTCTTCTAAAAAGATTTGAACTAGATTAATAACTAGATATGCCCTTTGTGGTGAAACTTGCATTTAGCCATAATTTAGCCTCATCTTTGAAGTATTGTGCAAAAGCTTAGGGCAAGCATGTTGGGAAGAAGTTTTGTAGAAAATTTGTTTTAACTATATCTTATAGAAATTGTTTATATATTCATGAATAGTTTGCAAAACATTTCATTCGATACATAATTACAGTACTACAGATACACTACATGGTACCTGATGGATAAACAAAGCAAAGGGCTATAATGCTTCAGACCGAAGATTCTTTGTTCCATATTTCGTTGCAGGTTGCATGGCATTAAATCTAAAAGCCAGTTCCCATGCGTGTTCATTGCCCCATAAAATAGAAAATAAGACTAAAATGCTGAAAGATCTCAGCATGATGTTTTCTCTAGATCAGTGAGCTGGGTCAGAGTGAAAATCATATATGATTAATGCTAATTATCTGAATGAGTATAGGACAGAAACAAGGGAGACAGGATCTTCTGCAGAGACAAAAGAGGCAGATATTCATTCTTGCCTTAAAAAAATAATTAGAAAAATGTGCAAGGGAGACCAAATGAGATACTGAGCAGAACTGGGAAAACCTGTAAATAGAATTAGATGATAGTGGTTTTGTCTGCTTGTTTAAGACCAGTGATCAGTCTATTCAGGGAGAGCTGAAAAATCAGGCTAGAACAGGATCAAAAAGCAAGCCAAAAAGGGGCTAAAAAAACCCTATCCTTAAATTGTGAAGATAGGGGGAAGGGGAAAAAAAAAAAAGCTTTTAAAAAAAGAGAAAATGAGAGAGACAGAAGAGAATTGAATGTGGAGTTGGAAATGAAGCTGTGTGATATTGAAAGAGATTCCTCTGTGTTAAGTAGCTTCTTATACTCCCTTTCAGGACAAAATGTCATAGGAGGAAACACAATTATTTAAAATGAATTACCCCTTACATAGCTATTCCCACATCAGGGCAGCTGAACTTTTGGGAGTGGAAACCAAAAATAATGTGGATGTGGGAGATCCAAGAATATACCTTCTGAATCTAAGCAGATCATAGGAAAAGTAACTGTGTATCCTAGATCATTCAGGGCAGGCCCAAATTTCAGGACAGTCTCCTGCCCTGAAGGATTTCCTGAAATGGGACTTTTGTCCCGAATTTGAAAAATTGGTGCCAGTTTAGCACTAGACAAAATCTTACAACATCTGCTGAGAGGATTCAGCATGATGCTGCCCTGGTGTCATTTTACTACTGCTGGGTGGGGAGGGAGCCACTGGCGATCTCTTGCCTCCTGAGCAGGAAGCAATAGAGGTGAATTCATGCTGTGTCATGCCTGGGCTATTTAGACTTTCCATCTCAGCAGAGCTAATTTGCCTGAGCTGTGTGATCACACCTACACTAATTATATCCCCTGAGGGGCTGAGTTAATTTGTTTGTGTGTAGTACTACAGTAAAGTAACTGTAGTCATTATAACCAGAAGTGGTGTTCTGGTTCCAGAAAGCTATGGAGTGTCCAAGATTGTGTCTGATTTTGCTCCCTGATAACTTGGTTCCTTTCATTTAGGGTGCTGACAGACATGTAGCTCCCCACTTCACAGGAAGTGCCATGAGTTAGAGCAACACCCCTAATCCAACAGACATTCCCTGTTGGGTTGGGGGGGGGGGTGAGGGATCAAGCTCCACTTTGGAGCCGATCCAGCAGAAAAGCTGTGTGCCTACAGCTGCTCTTCCCTAGCCCTGTACCCGCTCCCAGCTCTGGTGCTATCTGTAGGACTGGAGCAAGTATGGGGGAGGGAGTTGCTGGCTTGGATTTTCCCAGCCCGAGTTGGACAGGGAAGGGGCTGTGGGGGTTGGGGCACGGGGAGCTCAAGACAGGGTCTCCAATCCCCCTTCCCCCCCGCTCCAGCTCAAGTTTGGCAAATCCCATCCCACAGCTCCCTCCCCTTCCCTTTTTCCCTTTCTTTTACTGCAGACAGCACCAGGAGCAGGGACATCAGCCCAGCCTCCATCGCATGCAGGGATTGACAAAAGTTACCTAAGGCACTTTACTTTGGAGTGCCTTCATCTGATCCCTCATTAGAGAACGTTAATTTGTCTTAGGGTTGGACACTTTTAAAGTGCTCTGCAGCTGTGCAAGTGTGTTATGGCATGGCTGTAGAGCACTTTCAGGGGGCTGGTCATGTGACAAATGTCACTTCTGTCAGTGCTTTTATGGACTCTGGTCCTCCTTACTTTTGGCCTAGATATGGTAGCATAGTAGGACCAGTGCCTGTAATGTCGTTGGCTGCTGGCCCATGTCTAGGATTGGCAACTGAAGCACCCAAAAAATCAAGCATCAGGCTTCCAAATTCAAGCTTTCAAAAGTTAAAATTATCTTGGGTTTTCCTTATTTGCCTTCCTGTTTTTGTACCTTTGGATCATGCTTTCAAGATTTTGTTCACCATGAGATCTAGAGCCATTTCTGTTCCAGATGAAAGCCATCTGGTAATGTGATTACTGAAACTGGGGCTTTGGCTTTAATGAAAGCAACAAATACTCCAAGATTTGGGATAAAAATTACACTTTAAAACACTGCATCTTCATGTCCCCTGTAAGCTGGAACTAAGTGAAAGGAGCGAGTAATTTTTGACTAGCTTTGGTGTATGTAGAGTATACGTTAGCGCACAGCATGCATACAGCATACAGCTTTAGTGACAGCATGCATACAGCTTAGAATGCATTCTGTATAGGGCATCCCATCTTCCAGCACCATCCTCATCCTCTATTTTTTAATACAACTATTTGGATATGTGAATCTCTTGAGAGACAAGGAAAGGTGAATGTGAGAGTGGACAAGATACTTCCACTCTGGTTCACCGCTGTGGTGCTCACAGTGATTGTTTTCCCTTCTGTGCTGCTTGACAGTTTTATTGAAAGCCACACCATCTGGGAAATACATGAGGTTAACTGATGCCATGAACTGACTATGGATGGGCTGAAGAAAAGAAATTCCTAGTTCTGCATGTATACTCTACCTGTCATTTCTGCATTCTGGACAGCAGATGGTGCTAGTTTGCTGGCTATTCACCCTTAAGAAGAATTTATAGAAACTGAGCAAAAGCAGTGAAAGCCATAAGCACAGGTATTGAAAGGGTAGATTTTTCAAATGAAAGACAAGCCAAAGGAGGCTGCTGCCTTTGTGTCCAGCAGCCATTTTCCCTATAGCAACATAGAAGCCTTATTCTCACATAGTCCTCAGTCTATAAAAACTTCCTCCAGGATTGTGTACCATAATAAATTCTGGCTTGCTGAATTTTTATACCTTTGATCTCCTTTCCTTTTAGGCTTATCTAGTTTTCATTTCTGCTATACGTTGTGGGTTTATGTATTTAACTTTTTATTAATTCATACGGACTTTCAACTGATTTTTTTCCTAGAAAATTAAAATCTAGCATTTAACACTGAAAGTAAAGAAAGGACAGGTTTGTGGTTACTGTAAGGAGATAGAAAACTGAATATGAAAAAACATTATTAATACCAGTGTTTAACGCATGGCTTCACAAGGAACACACAAATGAAAAGAGGCTCACAAATGACTAATAGAGTCATAGAAAATTAGAGTTGGAAGGGACCTGAGGAGGTCATCTAGGCCAACCCCCTGCTCAAAACAGGACTGTCTCCAAATATATTATTGCACCCAAGGATTTGTCTAGCTAACCTCTAAGGATTCCACCACCTCTCTGGGCAGCCTGTTCCAGTGGTTTACTACCTTCCTAGTGAAGAAGTTTTTCCTAATATGTCACTTACACTTCTTTTGCTGCAACTTGAGACCATTGCTCCTTGTTCTGTCATCTGTCACCACTGAGACCAGTTTAGCTCCATCTTCTTTGGAACCACCCTTTAGGTGTTTGTGGTCCGGGTGTGGCTCCGGTGATAGAAGCACAGGCAGAAGCCTGTTGTGCCCCCATGAGCCCAGGACTCCCAGAGGCCCCCAGCAGACAGGTGGCAGACCCTGACCTTGACCCCCAGCACAGCTGGGAGGTAAGTGGGGCCCATGGTGGGTGGGAATTAGACAGGTGTGGGAAGCAGCTGAGAGGAGCCGAGGAGGGTTATGGTGCAGAGGCTGCGTGCCATCAGGAATGGCAAAGAGGCGATTGACTGCTACAACCAGGCTATTTACCTGAAGAAAAAAGAGCAAAGAGTTAGGTTGCCTGCCAGAACAAGGGTGAGGAGCTCCCATACTATCCAGCCAGGGGTTTAGATAAAGGTTGTCTCCAGCCCCAAGGCTTGCTGCACTAGGTTCACCTCCCTCCTGGATCTCTGCAACAGGTATGAACCCCTTGCAGCACCAGTGGAGCCAGCAAAGCTGCCAGCTCCTGCACATGAGGAAGAAATGCACTCAGATACCATCCCTAAGAAGAAATGCAGAGTTGTCGTTGTGGGAGACTCCCTCTTGAGGGGGACAAAGGGAGCAACCTGCTGCCCTGACCCCTTAGCCCATGAGGTCTGCTGCCTCCCAGGGGCCCGTATCTGGGATGTAGCTGAGAGGATCCCAAAACTTATCTGGTCCTCCGACCACTACCTAATGCTCCTTATCCACATGGGCACAAATGACGCAGCTCAGAGCAATCCCAGTTGGGTTATGTATGATTGCAGGACTCTGGGAGCGGGGCTCAGGGGGCGGGGGGTGCAGGTGATTTTCTCATCGATCCTTCCAGTTATGGGTCACAGGCTGAAGAGGGAGAGGTAAATTGAAGTAGTGAACAGAAGACTGTGGTGCTGGTGCCATCATGAAGGCTTTGGCTTCTATGACCACAGTCCACATTTCAGAGAGAGGCAGCAGTCTGTTGGGGAGTGACGGCCTCCACCTCACTCCATTGGGGAAGAAGCTCTTCTCAGCCAGAATGGTTGACCTGCTTGACTGGGCTTTAAACTAAGTTCATTGGGAGATGGGTGGATAACCACCAGTGCAAACCCACCAAACATCAACCACAAAATCAGCAGGTCAAGTGTCTCAAGGGAACCCACTCCTACCCCAGCTCAGGGATGGGGCTTTTCTAGGAGTGCAGGGAAGCCTAGGGCCTCCAACAGCAGGCTCACTTGCCTGTACACAAATGGCAGGAGCCTGGGGAACAAACAGGAGGAACTGGTCTGTCTGCTAAACAGTAATGACTAGGACCTCATAGGGATAACAGAGACCTGGTGGGACTCCACCTATGACTAGACCACAGGTATAGATGGCTGTGAAGGGGATATAACAGTAGGAGTCTACTACAGACCTCCAAATTAGGATCAAGAGCTTGACCATGAATTCACTAGGGAACTGGCTGAGGCTGCATGCTCTTGGTGCATAGTTGTCATGGGGGACTTTAACTACCTGTACATCTCATGGGAAGAGCACTCAGCCAAATCCAGTTAGTCACAAAGCTTCCTCACATATGTGGATGAGCTGTATGTGTCTAAAGAAGTTTACAGGCTGACAAGAGTTAAGACACTGATGCACCTGGTACTGGCTAAAGGGGACAGTCTAGTTAGTGACCTAAGAATCAAAGGGAAGCTGGGAGACAGTGATGAGTTAAGCACTTCCACTATCCATTGCAAAGTTGGCAAGTCAGTCAGCAATGCAGAAGTCCTTGACTTTAAGAAAGCCAACTTTCATAAGCTCAAGAGGCTAGTTGTTGAGTTTCTGAGAGGCAATGATTGGAGGGGAGTTCACGATGAGTGGTCACTCCTTAAGGAAATGATCCTTGAAGCATAAGGGAGGTCCATTCCAGCCTATGGAAAAGGTAATAAAAGGGCTTGGCAACCCTTTTGGCTCAGTAGGGAATTCATAGACCTCCTGCATCTAAAAAGAGAAGGTTATAAGGGATGGAAAACAGAAAACACCACTAGGGAGTATTCAGTACTGGTCTGTGCCTGCAGGGAGCAAACTAGGAAAACCAAGGCTGTAACCAAACTCCAACTGGCTACATGAATCAAGGACAACAAAAATTCCTTCTTAAGATATGTGGGAAGTCAGGAAAAAAAAGGGCAACATTGGACCCCTGCTAAACCAAATGGGGCAACTGATAACTGATGCCCAGAAAAAAGCCAATCTACTTAATGATTACTTTGAGTCAGTCTATCACCAGCCCAAAGGGACCACCCTCCCTGACAACATGCAGGATCAGTAGGGTAAGGATGAATATATGCCCACCATTGGCATAGATCTTGTGAGGGAATGCCTTGAGAGGCTGGACACCCACTAATCAGCTGGTCCAGATAGATTTACCCAAGAGTGCTAAAGCAACTGTCTGACATCCTAGTGTGGCCACTGGCAAGGATATGTAAGAACTTGTGGTGCTCAGACGAGATACTTGAAGATTGGAAGAAGGCCAATCTGGTACCTATCTTCAAGAAAGAGGGGGAAGGAAGAGCCGGTAGTTTGACCTCAATCTCTGGAAAGATCTTGGAAAAAATTATCAAAGAAACCATTAATGACAGGCTAATGGAAAGCAACATTCTAAGGGATAGCTGACATGGCTTTGTTGTGGGTAGGTCTTGCCTGACCAATCTCATTTCCTTCTATGACCAGGTGACACATCAATATTTGGACTTTAAAAAAAGCCTTTGACCTGGTGTCCCATGATGTCCTTATGGCAAAATTGGGGAACTGTGGCCTCGGCAGCCCTATGGTTCGATGGCTGAGGAACTGGCTCCAAGGTTGGACCCAGCAAGTAGTAGTTGACGGAACCGAATCGACATGGTACATAGTGACTAGTGGTGTCCCCCAAGGCTCACTTCATGGATCTGTACTCTTTAATGTATTTTGGACTCTGGTGTCAGAAGCAGACTGGCTAAGTTTGCTGGTGACACCAAACTATGGGGAAGAGTGTCCACGTTTGAAGATAGGCTGGTGATCCAAGCTGACCTTCACAGGCTCACAAGGTGAGCGGATCAAGACCTGATGGCATTCGATACAGAGGAATATAAGGTGCTCCACCTTGGGAGAAAAACCTGCATCACACTTATAGGCTCAGCAGTACTATACTCACTAGCACCAAGACTAAAAGAGATTTGGGGGTCATGATTAAGCACAAGATGAACATGAGCCACCAATGCGGTACCGCAGCTGGCAAAGCAAACAAAACTCTGGCTTGCATCTACCAATGCATCTCAAGCAAGACCCAGGAAGTCATCCTCCCATTGAGGCTGCAGCTGGAGTACTGCATCCAGTTCTGGGCTTCACAATTCAGAAAGGATGTGGATAAGCTTGAAAGAGTCTAGAGGAGAGCCACATGCATGATCAGAGGGCAAGAGAGCATGCCTTATAAAGAGAGGTTGAGAGCCATGGGACTCTTCAGCCTGGAGAAACATAGGCACAGGGGTGACTTGATGGCAGCTTATAAGTACATAAGGGGTATGCATGAGGAACTGGGAGAACGTCTGTTCACCAGGGTACCCCAAGGGAAGAGAAGGCCCAACAGTCACAAACTCCTGGAAGACCATTTTAGGCTGGACATAAGGAAAAACTTCTTTACTGTCTGAGTCCCCAAGGCCTGGAACAAACTCCCTCCAGAGGTGGTGCAAGCACCTACTCTGGCCACTTTCAAGAAATATTTGGTTGCCTATCTTGCTGGGATCCTTTGACCCTCACTGACTTTCTGCCTCTTGGACAGCAGGCTGGACCCAATTATCTTGCAAGGTCCCTTCCAGCCCTAATGTCTATGAAATCCATGAAATCAATGAAGGTTGCTATTAAATCCCCTGTCCCCCCATTCTTTTTCTCCAGACTAAATAAGCCCAGTTCCCTCAGCCTCTCCTCAGAAGTCATGTGCCCTAATCCCCAAGCCGTTTTCATTGCCCCTGCTGGACTCCCTCCACTTTGTCCACATCCTTTCTGTATTGGGGGGCCCAAAACTGGATGCAGCACTCCAGATGTGGCCTCACCAGTGCTGAAGAGAGGAAAATAATCACTTCCCTCAATTTGGTGGCAATGCATGCAGCCCAGTATGCTGTTAGCCTTCTTTGCAACAAGGGTACCCTGTTGGCTCATATTCAGCTTATCGTCCACTGTAACCCCCAGGTCCTTTTCTGCAGCAATATTTTGGGTTGTCCAATTTGACATATCTTATAAGAAGTCTGTTTTTTAACTTTTTAGAGGACGGCAGCTCCACACTTTCTGAAAATTGGGCATCCTTAACATATCTCATGTTTGGCACCTTAAGTCTCTACTCTCTTTAAGAAAAGTTTGATTAATAAGGGCAGAGCAGTCTCCATGTTTGCTAGAGTGAACAGTCAGCAAGCTAGAACAATAAGAACAGGTTCTGTATATGTTCTCACAAAATAATCCAATGGGATAACTAGAGATGTTTATGGGATGTTTGCACTAGTAGGTTGAATGAAAAATGGTATATGTTGGCAGGGGAGGAATGACTTTGAATAAGACCAGAAAAGCCTTTTCTTTGTGAAAGGCAAAGGTTTATGTGGGGGTTTGTTTTATATTTGAAGAACACTTAAAGAAAAATGCATTACATTCCAGAGTCTCTAAGGGCTGTGTGAAACAGCACCATTTCATTTCAACTTCTGTTTCACCATTTTGAAAGGACAGTGTTTTGTTTCGACATTTTGTTTCATTTCGAAACACTGTTTCATTTCATTTCATTGAAACTGTTTCGCTGTTTTGACGTTTTGTCCATAAGCTATAATGGGGAATCACAAAACTGCCTATAACTTTGTCATTTCTTGCCTGATTCAAATGAAAACAGAAGGGAGGGTAGCCCCTGCTGAGGCCACAAAGCTTGTCAAGTTTTAAGGAGATTGGTGGAGGGGTTTCTGGGAAACTACACCTCAAATTCTTGAAAACAAAACTTGTGTCACGTGTAAGTGTGAAGGCACAGGGCAGTGAAAACATCAGGCATGGTAGCTCCTTCTGAGGCCATGAAGCCTGCCATGTTTCAAGGAGATAGGTGCAGGGGTTTCTGGGAAACTGCACCTCAAGCGGCTGACAAGCAAAACTTGTGGTGTGTGTGTGTGTGTGTGTGTGTGTGTGTGTGTGTGTGGGGGGGGGTGGGTGTGTGTGTGTGTGTGTGTGTGTGTGTGTGTGGGTCC
>NW_017729005.1:3481682-3486298 GCF_001723915.1 Gavialis gangeticus | reverse complement strand
GTGTGTGTGTGTGTGTGTGTGTGTGTGTGTGTGTTAAGGTGCACCCTCACTGGCGCTGGGGCCCCAGAGCACTGGGATTGGAAGGAGCCTCAGGCAAGGGTCACAGTCACTGGCCAGCTACACAGTCAATATCAAAGCAGTCCTTTCCCCCTCTTCCCCCTCTCTCTCCTTACTTTCTGTTTCCCTACAAGCAAGCCCAGCTTCAAAACTCAAAACATTTTGAAACATTTCAACTGTCCTCATTTTGTTTCAAGGCTGTTTCGAAGCCTTTCATTTTGATTCGATTTCACTGTTTCGAGCTTGAAACGAGTCAAAACAATGTCAAAATGAAACAGCCGGTGAAATTTTGCACAGCCTTACTATGCAGTTGGTCTATTAAAAGATACTCAGCCACCAAAATTCTTGCTTCCTGCACATTTCTTGGACCATGATGGATATCACCTCAATACTGCCATTTTCTATGTGTCTGTTTCTCTTCCAATTGGATGGTATGTGTGAGCAGTCCCTGCTGCTACTGCTCTGAAGTACGGCAGAAACAATGGGCATTTATACATGTACTCTAGGAATGAGGGGGTGGGAGGGGTACTTTAATTAGTGGCTTCAAGAGCCGCTCTAATTAAAGTTCCTGGAGCATCACATGTATCAGCATCACTTTAGATAATGCACCCCGCCAGCATTTTTGAATGCGGGGATGCTGATACACGTGATGCTGGAGTTTGCTGGAGCACAGTAATTACCATGCTCCAGCAGACTCGAATAATCGAGTCTGCTCCGACACACTGTAATCACAGCTTGTTGGAGGAGCCTCGCTGCATGTGTATAGATGCCCAATGATTTCAGGAATGGCATGCAGGGGATATCTTCAGGGTGGCTTCATTGCCTTATTCCTGATTTTGGCTTGTGGAGAGCAGGAGTACACGGGAAGGGAGGGCCCTGGAAGCAGCATAGACATCTCCTCAGCATGCCTGAGCCATTTCACCTTATGGTGCACATTAGAATGGGGTTTTTTTGTTATCAAAGTTAATTATTAAAATTATTGAATAATCACTTCTTCATAATTTGTTGTCTGTATCAGGAGCCTTGTCTCACAATTTCAGTGTCATAAGCCATTTAATACAGTTTGCGTTCAGTATAATGGAAGTCAGGTATGTACGCTATTGGTTTTAAGATTTTGATTGGTCACTAGAATGTATCACACTTGTAGATATAAAACCCTTCTGACATTCCCTTAGCTTGTCCTCGTAGTTCCAGTTAAGGTTAGGGACCTTTTTAAATCATGGCAAGACAGAGAATTTTTCTGAACCTGCTCATGGCATGCAGATTTCTCTGGCATTTCATGCTCACCTCTACAAACAAGATTTAATGGTGTTTCTGTGTCTCTTGTCTTCAATGCACTGACATGGATTAAGAAAGAAAGAACTGAAATCTGTGGTTCCTCTAGCTGGGAAAGAAGTAGAGGATTGGCACTAGCCTAGTGACCTTCTACTGCTTTTATTCTTTGGTCATGTTCTAGTTCCTTTCCACTCATGATTAATGTTATCAAGCATAAACCTGAAAGTATGTGAAATTAAGCTGGCACTGGTCTGTGGATTACCTATCAGGGAACAGAATTCAGATTCCAGACTCCAGTGCCATCAGAATAGCCCATTCAACATGAAGGATCAATATTCTGTAATGATCTTTCCAACTAATGGGATCTTGGATTTTTTCTGTATAAAGTTTGGGGCAACTTCAACAGGTTGTAAAGAATTAACTTGAGTCTCTTCTTGATCAGCAGAGAATGATAATAATGTCAAAGGCCTTTGAGGCTGTGTTAGGGAAATGGAATGATCTTAATGGACTGAACCCCATCCAATGACTCCCCATCCTCCCCAAAAAGTACAAAAATATAATGAAATATTATTAGATGTTAACGCATGGTAAGACTACATGGACTAGATACAGGGAGTGTCAGATGTCACATAGTTGACAATTGTTTTCTGTCTTCTTAAATTTCTACCTACAGTATTAGCTGGTATCCTGTTAATCCCTTGTTGTCCCTAACTGGGGTATAATGTTGTTATGAGCTGTTAAACAATTTTCTCACTTACTGCCTTGACAGTGGTGGTTGAGTTTCAGTGAAAGAGTAATTTCTATGTAAGTTGTAGTGTGTAGATTTATTTATAAACACTGGCTCCACTGAGTTATATGTGAGCATCCCTCAGACTCTGTTCAGAGCTTCTCTGAAATTGGTATAGTCCTTTGGACACCTGGGATAAAAATGCCAAAAGATATCAAGATAAAGGTATAAAGATAAGACTAATATTATAATATCCTTTCTTAATGTAGTTTTTTCTGAGTCCTAACAAGGAACCATGTAGAATCTGACATTTCCCCTTTCAAGTTCTACTAATACATTAGGCTGTTTTATTCTTGTGTGAATTGGCAGGAATAAAGAAGTTTAAGTTGCACTGAATTGTGAGCAATGATCATACAAAAATGTTCTGAAAAAACGAGTATACAAGTCAAAGCAATATTTCTTTCTGCCATGGTGAACAGTTTTTGAATAAATCCTTGATTACTTTTTTACAGATGTGTTTTACCTCCTTTGTACACTTCACTCCAGCAAATATTTTGGCCAAGATTTTTTAGATTGACTAGTGACTAAAGGGCTATCAATTTTCCAGGTATCTAATTTAAGACACCTTATACAGGTCTGGTGTTCAGGAAGTGTCGAGTACCTACTTTCCAAAATTAGACCTTCAAAACTGGGGCACCCTGAATCAGCAGTTGTTTGTGGCAATCTAGGTTTTCAATGATTGGACAGTTCACCATTTATATTTTGGATGACACAATTTTGTTAATCTCTTTGAATTGTAAAAGGGCTAATAAAGTCTAGAAGTGACATTAATCTCATCAGGTTAACAGTGAAAAACAGCAGAGGCTCTTTGTCCACCTTTGAACTGCGGAGTAACTGCTAGTTTTGCAGCAGCAGAGAGATCAACAGTCTCAGGGGGCTTAATTTTTGCCTGATGTGTGGCTGTAACTCTCCCACTCCAATGAGCAAGCAATGAGTAGAGAACAGACCACAGAACAGTGCATGAGAAGATGAGATTTGCTTTACAAACTTTGGTGCAAAGTCATAATATTTTGAAGGATTTGTAAACGTTTTAACACAAAGCACAAATATGAAGACCACTGTTTAGCTCAAAGCACAAAGATGAAGACCACAGAACAGTGCATGAGAAAATAGCATTTTCTGTTAAAACATTTACAAGTCCTTCAAAATATTATGACTTTGCACCAAAGTTTGTAAAACAAATCTCAAGAGGAAGTCTGGAAACCAAGGTATAATTTTGTTAGTTGAATGAAATGTTAATTTTTTTTCCAAGTGGTGTGTAGGAATTATTATTACTTATTCGTATGAAGATAAAGCACTCTGCAGTGCAACTGTGGGCACTATGTTATTGCAGCATTGGTGCAGGCTGATTTTACATGTTGTGCAGCCAATCTCACTGCTTTTCTGTTGTTAGTTTTCTTGATTGTGTTTATTTTCCATTTGGAATTTTGCTTTATGGTTTAGTTAGAGAACTTTTACTGGAAACTCTCCTTTCTACTAAAGAACTTGAGGGAATACAATATCCAAAATGTATTATCTAAATGTTACTGTTATTAATTTCAATAACTAGAAATCATCCATTTCCACCAATACCACCACCACCACAAGTGATCATCCTTAAGTAAGAAGTTCCAGAGAGGTCCAGAACACTATAATTCATTCACAGTGATAAAAAGTGTGCTGTCATGCAAACAGCCTTGATACATGTAATTTCTACAAACCTATGCCACAGTCAAGAAGGACAGTTAAAAGCTGCATTTATCTCCACTATGGCAACAAATTCAAAAACAAATTAATTTTGCTGGAACATATACTGAGACCATCTCCCCAGTTCCCCAGAATCCAATATTCTTGCTGCGAGGAATCATCAGTCTACTTGACAAGAGAAGATTATTTGCATCTGGGATGGTGTCAGAGAACATGAGGGGTAATAATCTGACCAATGCGCTGGAAGCATAGATGATTCTTCCTAAAATGGCATGAATTTACAAACTAGCAATCAAATTCCCTCATGGGATAGATGGCAGTGACCTGATGGACTGTTTCTCCTCCCATGCCTTCCTTCAACAGTTTCATTCCCTTGGAACAATTAAAAAGATTGACAAATGGAGCCAAATATGTGAATCCAGACGGCAAACTTTCATGAGAGCTGCTCCTAGACTGGAACTTGCTACCCAGAGATATAAGAATGCCCACAGACTCTGCAGCCTTTCCAACTAGTAGTGAATCTCATCTCTTACCTTCAACACAGCTTTTTCTAAATGGTGCTTCTCACTTTCAGACACAATAGTTCTCTCTCTTCTTCCTGTTACATACACTTTTACTTTGTTTCCCATCTCTCCCAAAGTGTTTCTTGCTACTTATATCACCTGAGAAAGGAAGAAAACAAATGTTAGTTGATTTAACTTGTTAGGTGCTAGATATTTTGTGGATGGGTATCATATAAGGATCTAGAGAGTAGAAGAATGCTGAGATCTTGTTTATTTTTCTTTTCTTTTTTTTAATGACTGTAAAAGAC
>NW_017729005.1:3476311-3476682 GCF_001723915.1 Gavialis gangeticus | reverse complement strand
ATTTTTATAGTTTCATAGTTGGTAGGGTCAGAAGGGACCTAAGCAGCTCATCAAGTCCGAACCTCTGCCATGGGCAGGAAAGAATGCTGGGGTCAAACGACCCCGGCTAGGTGATTATCTAGCTTCCTTTTGAAGACCCCCAGGGTAGGAGCGAGCACCACTTCCCTTGGAAGTTGGTTCCAGCTCCTAGCCACCCTGACTGTGAAGTACCGCCTCCTGATGTCTAGCTTGAACCTACTGTCAGTCAACTTGTGGCTGTTATTCCTAGTTACTCCTGGTAGCGCCCAGGGCAACAGGGACTCTCCCGTTCCCTGCTAGTCCCCCCTGGTAAGTTTATAGACAGCCACCAGATCGCCTCTCAGCCTTCTTTT
>NW_017729005.1:3431154-3476250 GCF_001723915.1 Gavialis gangeticus | reverse complement strand
CATCCTCACACTGCCGGCCCATGTTCATCTTGGCATCAATGATGACTCCAAGATCCTTTTCTGCCTCTGCACTGACGAGAAGGGAGTTCCCCAGCCTGTAGGTATGCTGTTGGGTCTTCCTCCCTAGGTGCAGTACCTTGCACTTATCAGTATTGAATCCCATCCTATTCTCATCCATCCATCCCTGTAGCCTGTGCCTCCATTCTAGTGTGCCCACTTCTCCCCACATCTTAGTGTCATCTGCAAATTTGAACAAGGTGCTTTTCACCCCCTCATCCAAGTCGCTGATGAAGATGTTGAACAGTGCCGGCCCAAGGACCAAGCCCTGGGGGACCCCCCTGCCCACGTCCCTCCAGGTCGAAAATGACCCATCCACCACCACTCTCTGGGTGCGGCCCTCCAGCCAATTTGCGACCCATCTGACTGTCTAGGCATCAACGCCACAGTCACCTAATTTTTTAAAGAGAATGGAGTGAGAGACAGTGTCAAAGGCCTCCCTAAAGTCCAGAAAGACTATGTCCACCACGACACCTGCGTCTAAGGATTTTGTGACCTGATCGTAGAAGGCAACAAGGTTGGTCTGACAGAAACTGCCTCTAACGAACCCATGTTGGTTGCCCCTAAGCATAATCTCCCTTGCTGGTTCCTTGTAGATATGCTCCTGGATAATTTTCTCCAAGAGCTTCCCCAGGACCGAGGTAAGACTAACGGGCCTACAGTTTTCTGGGTCCTCCTTCCTTCTGTTTTTGAAAATGGGGACCACATTGGCTCTTTTCCAGTCCTTTGGCACCTGGACAGAGCACCATGAGTGCTCATAAAGCCCTGCCAGGAGTCCTGCAATGACCCTTGCCAATTCCCTCAGCACCCTGGGGTGGAGATCATCTGGACCTGCTGATTTGAACATGTCCAGCCCCACCAGAAGTTCCCTAATTAGGTCCTCTCTGACCCTAGGCCTGGCTGTGCCTCTCCTGAGTCCGTCCGGGATCCCAGTAGGGGGGATGTCCCAGTCCCTGCTCAGAAAAATGGAGGAAAATAATTTGTTAAAGAGGTCAGCTTTATCATCTGGTGCAACCACCACATTGCCACGTGTGTCCTGCAGGGGCCCTATGTTACCCAGTGCTTTCTTTTTACTCCCTATGTATTTAAAAAAGGACTTGTTATCTTTGATCCTGGACTCAAATGGGCAAATTCAAAATGCCTGGAAGGTACATAAGATATAAAAATGAAAGTGCTATCCTCTGATCTGCAGTGGCCTGTTGTAGACAGTGGAATATATTCAAATGCACTGGAAAGCTCCTGGGATTTATAGGTTTGGAATTGGATTTGAATGGAATCCTTTTCTGAATTGGATTTTTTGAAGGGTCGCTCATGCCCTATACATAATTCCTTCAAGTATTCATGTATAAACCATTTCTATACAGATGCCATTCACTCAAGGAACAAGTGGGGATGAATTTACAGATGTTTGGCATTAACACTGCTGCATTAAGGAGCTACTCTGGAGTGCTGGTACCTTTCAAAGTTACGGTGCTAATGTATGTTGATGTATAATTCTGCTCTGACATGTAGATATACTAACTGACAAGGAAGCTAAAAAATAGTTCTTGATGTGAACAACATTAGAAGAAGAAAGAACATCACCCTTCAAAAGTACGGAGAGACCAGAGTAGCCTGAGGAAAAGCAGTGAGAATAGTGTTGAAGAGTGGGACAGAAATACAGAGGCACCATACTCCTCAGCAGATGGAAAGGGGGGACAGTGCTCTGCAAGTAGAACTATTTAAAAAACGAAGCCTAGATAAAGCCCAGAGTATCCCCAAGCAGTCCCACCCTAGAGACTCTATACAGCTCAGGGAATAGCGAATATAAGACAACATTGACTTTTTACATAGTGTCATAAAAATTAGTTGATTTCTTCAATGCAAAACCCACTGTGTCCAAATCCTTCTGAGTTTTCCTCTTCTCTCTTTCCCTACCTTACAAATTGTTGAACTATAGATATGTTAAGGAACAGGAACCACTGCTTTGTTTAAGCCAGGGGCCTGCCTCTCTATTGTCTTGCATCTCATGTAGTAAGTTTACATCTGTGAATTTTAAAATGCTACTAAATCAGAATTATCCATTCCCTCTTGCCAGTAGTTGTGTGCTGAGTGCAAATGGGTAAATACTAGAGTACAGAGCAGAGAGTTAGATTTTTCTTGGCTAGAAGAAAGTTAACCCTTTATTAAACCTTTATACGTTAGGCAAAGCATTTTCTGTAGCTGACAGTAATCTATGGCCTCCAGTAAACAGTATCATAGTCGTAGCAGTAACAGGTAAGGCAATTATTCAAATATGTTTTGATGAAGGTTGATTAGCTTTTTATTATAACAGTGATATGTTCTCCTTCTGTTTCCTTAAGGGGAAATGGCAGATACTGCTTGCAACTAGAAGGATATTTTAGAGGGAATGGGAAAAGAAAATGCTCATTATTTTTTCTCATGTTTTGATAAAGCGACTGAAGTTAAAATACCAAATACCATTTTCTGTTCAAACATAATCACTCTGCCTCTGGAAAATTCAAAGTAGCTCTGTGTGTGTGTGTGTAAATAAATAAATATATATGTATATACACACACATTAGTTCTGGCATAAAACTTTCTTTGTTAGTAGAAAATTGTTTCCTGATGTTTCTGCCTGCCCTTTGGATGTTTTGGCTTTCAATACAGCAGCAACAGTAGTCATGTACAACAAATTCTGCACCTATAAGAGATACGACTTGTCACATGAATTATTTTTTCATTTTACAATGTGTTACCACTATAGTGCTACAGTAGTGATTCTGAGGTGGCACAGCTGCCACTTCTGATACAATTCCAAAACTGTACCCACTCAAACAGAGCCAGACTCAGACCCCACTCTAGCTTGCTGCAATACAAACCCTGAGATAAAGAAAACAGAATACCTCTGGTCATCACTTACAGCCCCCAGCCTGAACTCCAACATCTCCTGGAAAATGACAACCACCTCAAGGTAGCTTTGAGGGACACACTTGCCCTGGCATTCCCCTGTACCTCAAATAATTCCTTTCTACCAATAGACTACCTAACTCCAGTTCTCACCAAGCCACCAGGCATTACTCCATACCCAGATGCCAGCTGTGCCACCTCATCAACACAGACTATCATGACTGGACCAAACAAGGACAAGTGTAAAGTCCTGCACTTAGGACGGAGCAATCCTGTGTACTGCTACAGGCTGGGGACCAAATGGCTAAGCAGCAGCTCTGAAGAAAAGGACCTGGGGGTTATAGTGGGCAATAAACTGAATATAAGCTAACAGTGTGCCTTTATTGTGAAGAAGGCTAAGTGTGTACTAGACTGCATTAGTAGAAGTGTTGAGAGCAGATCGAGGGAAGTGATTATTCTCTATTCAGCACTGGTGAGGCCACATCTGCAGTACTGAGTCCAGTTTTGGGTCCCCCCACTACAGAAAGGATGTGACAAAATGGAGAGAGTCCAGCAGGGAGCAATGAAAATGGCTAGGGGGATGAGGCAAGTGGTATATGAGGAATGCCTGGGGGAGCTGGGTTTATTTAATTTGGAGAAGTGAACACGGAAGAGGAATTTAGTAATAGTCTTCAGCTACCTGAAGGGTGGTTCCAAAGAGGATGAAGCTAAAGCAGGGGTGGGCAAAATGCAGCCCAGGGGCCAGATGTGGCCCACCAGGCCATTCTATCTGGTCTGCGGAGCCCCTAAAAAATTTAGAAAATTAATATTTATCTGCCCCTGGCTGCCTGTCATGTGGCCCTTGATGGCTTGCCAAAACTCAGTAAGTGGCCCTCCGCCCAAAATAATTGCCTGCCCCTGAGCTAAAGTGTTCCTAGTGGTGGCAGATAGCAGAACAAGGAGCTGTGGTCTCAAGTTGCAGCACGGGAAGTTTAGATTAGATATTAAGAAAAAACTCTCATGAAGAAGGTAGTAAAGCATTGGAACAGGCTGCCCAGAGAGGATGTGTAATTTCCATCCTTGGAGATTTTTAAGAACTGGGTAGACAAAGTATTGGCTGGGATAATGTACTGTCAGCTACCATCATCCTGCTTTGAGCAGTGGGTTGGACCAGATGACCTCCTGAGGTCCCTTCCAAACCTAATTTTCTATGATTCTGTGAACACGAATTGTAACAACTGGTCTTCCACCAATGTCATATACACCATTACTTGCTTGCAAGTGTCCCTCTGCTGTCTACATTGGCTAGGAGTGAATAAATGAGCACTGATTCAACGTTAGTTCCAGAAACACACCAAAGCCAGTGGTAGAACACTTTAACCTTCTATGACTGACATTAGAGTAACTGTCCTTAAACAAAAAAATCTTTAGTACCCAACTTGAGTGTGCAATTGCAAAATAAGAAACCATTAACAGACTGGATTGTATTAATTATGGTTTCAAGAAGGACTATGAATTCTTATCCCATTACTCAAACTAGCTATTAACTCCAGCATCCCCCAAGGTATTAGTTGCCTTAGTCATTTTGATTGAACTAATCAACTCACTTTTTACTTGTTAGCAGTATCCTCTCTCCCATCCCTTTCTCTTATATATAAAACCCTTTCCTTCTGCCTATCCTTTCATAGCATCTGATGAAGTAGGAGCCAATTAGCATTCATGTCTCTCTCCCCTACCTTCTTCCTGACAATCAAAAGGAAAAGTGGTTTGAGAAATGCTTTTCTGTTACAGCAGAACAAGGGGAGATCCAACACTCCTTGTAAATGCACTCCTTGTAAAATGGAAGCCTGCCATGTCCCCTTACCCTGCTATACATCAGGGGAATGCTGCTTTCAGTGAAACAGCTCTCAGCAGGTCTGAAATGTTGGGATTTACCACCACCTTCTCCTGCCTACAGCTCCATAGGTTCCTTTTACTTCTCCGCTGTTTCAGGAGGTGCCACCATACAGACAAAGGTACTGGCACTGCACTTTGGGCCAGCAGCCAGAAAAGAACAGCCTGCAGGGAGTCCCTTCCATTTTGTAATATGTGCAAAGCAATAAAGGAGAGGAGAAGCAGAGGCTTCCCTCCCTTTCCCATTTTATATAATGACAGTGTATATTAGCCATAATGACCATCAGGGAGATTAACAACTTCCCTGTTATAGCTGGGTTGGGCTTATATATTAATTAATCCATTCTATAAAATCCTTTCATTATGGCACAGAGGCTCTTGAGACCTGAATGCATTCTTTGTGCATACATAAAAACATGCAATATGGGCCCACCAGGAATGCAAGATCTGATCCATGATTTTGATTAGACCTTGGATTCTCTTACAGGAAGTTTCTTATACTGCTCCCAGCATGGTAGTGTCTGAGTGCCTTCTGGTTCTGAAGGAAGCCATATGAATATTATCTGCCATGTGTGGTTTGTTTTTTTCCTTCCTCTTCTCATGAGGAAATTACAGGAGAGTTTTTAAACATTAAGTGTACATGCACTGTGTTTTCCTTTTCTATTGGCAAAGACAAAGTCAGTGTACTCTTGCACTAAATTTGAATTGGATCCATCTAAACTTGCTCCTTTCTTGCTTTCTGCCATGCTAGTGGAAACAAGGCCCGTGGAATCATGCCAGTTTCTCTCTCTCTCTTTTTCGTTTCTCTTTGCTCCTGCTGCTGGACCAATATCCTCAGGAATTGACAGAACAATTGATTCAAAGTGGTATCACAAAAATTGCTTGTTACCTTAAATTTCTACTTGGACAACTGCAGATTTGCTGCAGTTCATTTTTTCATATAAACAGTTGTTTCTGCCCCACATCCCTTTTCTGCAGACAAGCTTTTCTTTCCTGTCTCCTCCTTATCCCATTGACTCTTTGACCTCCCCACTCCCAGCACCCCTGCACAGAATCTTGGGCTGAGTTCTGCCCTCGGCTGTGGCCAGGCAATTCTAAAGCTGCTGGTGGGATTACTAAGGCATGAGAGGAGCCAGAATCTGCCTGCAGAAATATGACTGATTTTTGTACTGAAGTCTAACTGATTTCTCTTGCCTTGCCTTCCCTTTTCTCCCCCACACACTCAGTCAGGTCCCAGGGAGCCTTCTCTAATCCCCAGCTGCAATGTGTTAACGATACAAGCCTAAAGAAACAGGGAAATCTCTGAAACACCATCCAGCAGGTAAATGGGGTTTGCTGGTTTTTTTTTAAGGTTTTGTGTTCTCTCAGAATAAGTAGGTCAGGCTGATCCATATGTGTGAGAGGTTGAGCTGTTTTCTTTTAAATCAAGTTCTGATATCTTCCATTATTCACTCGAGGTGCCATTAGAATAAATTAATATTAAAATATTTAAATGTAGAACAAAGAGTTTGAAACGTTACAAAGATTGATCACCTGAGATGAGAAGTGCACCATTAGTTACAAAACTCCCTCTGCTGAATTTGGGAGCCTCTGTTTCACCTCATTAGCAATTATTTTTATCTTGAATGCTGACTGGACTGTATTCAGGTTTCACTGAGTGTAGTGTGTTAAATAACTGTTCGTATCAACAGCCAAATCTGGATGCTCACATTTTAATGATGTTCCCCTGCAAATTGTGCCAAGCTAGAATTCAGCAAAAATGACATTTAAAAAATGTGCACTTGGCAAGATTTTTCTCAAAGTACGAAGTTTACATTTGCAACAGACTTAAAAATAATTTTAGGGATATTATTTATTCCTTACAAGAATGGTCTGAGGAGAAAAATCAAGGTTTCATAGGTAGATGCTAACATGAAAAGGTTAAAATAGTGGGAGAAATTTTCAAAGGCTTGAATGGTAGGTAAGTGCCCGACTCCCACTGAAAGTCAATAACTACCATTTGTGCCTTCGATTATCTCTTCCTGCTGCTTTGACGATATTAATGCTGCCTCTGGTGAGTATGCATTATGAGGTCTTGAATTACATGGTCACATACTGTTTCTCAAGTCTCACAATTTCCTATGACTGCATAAACCGTGTATAGTACTGGGAGCGACTCCTTGTGCCAGTTCAGGATGGTCATTTATGAGCAGTGCACAGTCAAGAGCTCTTACACGACATGGAACACACAAGGAGCTTGATTCTTCTGCTGCCTTGTACCTTGTGTGTTGCTTACACCTGTGCAAAGTGAGTGTAAACACTAGTTGTAGCTAATGTGAGTGAAGAACAATTTGTTAATGTTTTATATGCTCTTTGTCTTTACTTGGTATGGGTGTAAACAATTACATGAGGTACAACCAGGCGGGCAAATCAGGTGCACAAGGTAGAGCAATAGGGCCACATTTTTAAAGGTGTTGAGACACCTAACTCCCTCAATATCAATGGGAGATTAGGCATCTTGAAAAGTCTGTACCATAGTGACTATCATATAGCATACAAAAGACACACTCCTTCACAGCTAAATTACCTATGATATACGCTCTATAAGAGAAGTGCTCGGCTGCCACAATTCACTTCAGTCTGCAGGCTAGGGTTACCATATTTCCAGGTCCAAAAAAGAGGACACCTGGGGTGGGGGGGGGTGGGCAGAGATGGAGTTACTGCACAGTCAGCATCACTTAAAAGCTGTTTGGGGATGCTACTGCACAGTAACTCCAGTTACTGCACTGTTAGCATCTTGTGTATACACAGTCACTTATGCCAGTTTTCTTAACCCTAAACAGCAGACTTGGTATTTCCCAAGCAAATTGTGGCAAAGGTGCTGAACTAACTTTATATGTGAGTGAGTGTTTTAAGTTTTTAGGTTTCTACCCATTCCTGAGTAATTCCGTGCTTCTTCATGGTGCCTATTTGGAAGACTCCAACAGTAAAGAGCTAGAATGAAAATCTTTTGTTCATGGTTGCTTGCTGCTATTTTTATGAAAGTGGTTGTTGGTTTGGTACCAGAGGCAGCTGTCCTGTGAGTGTGTAAGAGTTGGGGCCCCACAGGGCTCTCAGCATACAGCACACACCCACATTGGGTGAGTCACCAATATTTCCTTACTGCCTTGGGATTTTCTCTTATTTTTACTAGAGATCCACCAATGTAAACTTCAGCTTTTTCCAGTTGGCAATTTTTAGCAGCTTTTTCCCAGAAAATCTCTTGTTTCACCCCCTCTGACTTATGAATTAGACAGACATAGTTAGCCGTGTTAGTCTGAAGTCATATTCTAATTTCTCTCTCTCTTTATACTCTGCTTTTTGCTGATCCTTTCAGCGCATCTGATGCAGGGAGCTTCAGTTCACAAAAGCTTGTGCTATACACACATGCATGCAATGTGTGTGCATATGTACACGCATGGGCAGATCTAGAATTCCTAGTAAACTAGAATCTTTACTAGTATTCCAGGGGCTGTATTACTCATCTTAAAACTGAAGAAAAAACAAATTTAACTTCATTGGAATGAGTTAAAAACAATCTGCAGGGCTGTGAAATAGGAGCTTCAGGAGCAGCTAGCAGATGGCAGATTGCAGAACAAAGGAGAGCTTGATTGTTGGAACATCAAGACCATTAAAAAGAGAGGTCATTAGCACCTCTGGAATGAAGAGTTTAGAGGGGATCAGGTAGATCAGGGGTTTTCAGCCTTTTTTAATAAGTGTACCCCTGGCGGCTGGACACAGAGCCAGGAGAGAGAGTGGCATGCAGTCGGATGTGGAGTGGGAGGGAGGGGAGGCAGGGCACAGCCAGACATGGAGCAGGGGAGGGCACAGCCAGACACAGAGCAGGGGAGGAGGGGGCGGCGCATGGCTGGATGTAGAGCAGTGGCAGCCCAGGGTGGTGGGTGGCAGCAACAGCTGCTGTATGCAAGCTCCCTCCCCTCCGCCCTGCATCTGGCCAGCCCGCAGAAGGGTGCCACTGCCCTCACCCCCCCACCGGCCCTGCTCCTGGGAGGCAGTGGTGCGGGGTGGTCGGTGGCAGTGCTCCGTCCCTACCCGCCCATGCATACCCCCTAGGGCCTTCCCAAGTGCCCCTGAGGGTATGCATATGAAGAGGCAACCCAAGCAGGGTGCAGGGCCCAGGGCAAATCAGTCCATGTGGGGCCTGCCCCCACTCCAATCCTAGGCCCTGGGCCTGAAGAAGCTGCCACCGCTGGCAGCAGTGGGGGCATAGCCCAGCTCTGCACCACTGCTGCTCTGCCCTGCTCCATGTGGCCCCAACAAAGTGCAGGGCCCAGGGGGGTTGCCCCTATTTGCCCCCCACTAAGGATGGCTTTGCACATACCCCTGGTTGACAACCCCTGAGGTAGATTATAGTGAGCCATGAAGTCAATTGACTCCCTCAGCACTGTCTGACTAGAAATGCTGCTGCCACTGCCAGGCACTTGGTTTCAAACTTTGGGTGGAGCAGGAATCAAAGCAGGGTACAAGTGCACGAGTGCACCTGCCCTGGATCCACCCTTGTATACACACACACACATACTTTGGTCAGTCTATCAAGTGCAAATCTATCCTGCCTTCTTCATGAATTAGAGACATGAATCAGCATTGTAACTCTGCATCTCCAGGCAGGGTCCCACACCGGAAAGTTTTTTAGTAAGCACACACAAGCTCTATGACAGAACCTGATATTGTGGGCTAAGTTCAGGGTTGATTTCTATCAGTTGTTTTTAGTGCAAGCCAAAGCATAGGGTCCTAGACGGGAAGTTAAAACTGAGGAAAATTAGTTAAAATTCTCACTGTGCCAGGAGCGCATAGTACCACTGACAAAAAGACCTGCTTGGCTGTATTATAAAGCTGTTTCCTCTAATCCACCTCCCATGTTTGAAGAACACTAAAGGAGGCTGAGGTGGTAGCAGCTAATTCTTCAGGGTGCAGTATGTTTTACATCTCTTCTCTGTTAATCTGATCCAGTGAAAATGCTTTAATTCTTAGCAGAGTCTTTTTTCTAAATTGATTCATAGTCTTTAAGCGATTTGCTTAATTAGTTACAAAAACATTGTATCTATTGTTTAAAAAGTTATCTCTATGAGACATTTTTTTTAATAATATTCATGTGATATTCATCTCCTTTTAAATCCCCAGTAGAGAAGCTTAAGGTTTCATATTTGCAGCTTTGTGCCATATTAGTGGAAAGATGACCACAAAATGAAGCTGGTGGATTAAATGTGCAAGCTGTTTGAGTGACTCTGCTAAGCAAAACAAATATTAAAGGGACATAGTCATATTTTTAATGAGTGGGCAAGTGCTGCTTTTGCTTGCCTGGACCCTGATGGATGCCTCCTGGAAGATGCCTCCTGGAAGACTGTCATCCAAATGTTTAATCATATATTTTAAAATGCCGTCATTTTAATAATAAATTATATTTGTACAATACTGGGTCACTGAGAAACATCTCAAAGATAGAAAATTTCCTAATATTCCTCTGATGGAACTGACATGGCAGGAAGTGAGTGCTTGGCATGGTTATGGTCTACATCTTTTTAAAGCCATCTGGTTTCCTGTGGGCATGCAGTAAACATCCCTGAATAAGATCTAGCATATACCCACTAATTCTCTCTTGGTTCACTGAATGTTCCCATGGCCCCTATGTGGCCCTGGAAGGTGCCTGCAGTGTGAAGTTTAAGGAACTGATTTAGTGTACCCTCTTGCATAGTGAGAGACCTCTTTAGTGTCACTTTGAGCAAATAAATTAAACAAAGGAATGTTGGTAACTAGGAAATCTTCCTTGGAAACATCCAGGCATCTGGCTTCAAAGATTGTGAAAAACCTTCCTATAACAGAAACTCTTAGCAAAACAGTTCCTGTAGGGCAGAGGTGTAACAGGGCAGTTTTGCACCCTTGCCAGCAATGATGCACAGGGCAGCAGCAGTGACTGGGTTGTCAGTGGTGGCAGCTGGGCTGACAACAGTGACAGCTGCTATTTTTTTGTGCTTCCTTGCCCTGCCCAAATTGACTTATGTTGTGCTCACCCCCAACCCCTTAGTTACACTACTGCTGCAACGTTTCCAAGCTCCTAGGGAGCATAGCTGAAACTTCAGCATAAAAAACACTTTGCTGCCACTTCAGTAGATTCTAGCTCTGAAACTGTGCAAATGTACATATTTTAAAGCCAAAGATCTAATATATTTGTTTCTTTCCCACCCTCCCCAGCCAGATTATTCCACTCAGATTCTTAATTAAACCAATTCAGAATCATCTGCGGGTTTAATGAATGAAATGATTATGCAGAGGGAATAGCATCAGTTATAAAAGAGACTACCCAAGGGGAGAAAATGCTACTGAGATAAGTGCTCGCGTGAGACAGATTGCATAAAGCATTCTCGTCATGTAGTTCAGAAGGAAAGCTTGTACCAAGAGCATCAATGTGCAGGAGGAGACAAAGGGACTAGGGGCAGTTGCCTCAGGTTAAAATTGTGCTGTGAAAATGAAGGAGAAGTTGAGGGGACTTCTCAGGTCTCCTAAAATCTTCTTGTACATTCCTCTTCAACCCTCCCTGTCCTGTGGACATATTTAGAAACCATTATATTCCATTGCATATAGCTGGAAGCTTTACCCAGTGTCGTTCCCTCCCTATTTCACACTGGACTGCAAGGAGTTTTTGCTTCCATATGAAAAAAGCTATAGATTCCCAGACCTTCACTGCTGGACACAGCACATCTATCTGTGCAACATGGGGTCTATCACAGGCTAACTTTTTTTTCCTGAAAGCCAGATGTTGAAAAGCTATTGGCAGCAGGCTACTTCCTAACAGTCTATTTTAAAGTAGAGAAACAAAGACATTCATACTCCAAACTCCCTTCAAGTAGCTGCAGGTGCTTCCTTCTAGTTAACTGCTGCTCTGATGTTTTGTTGCAGTCTGCGAGAGCTGTGAAAACTAGGACCTGCAGAATAAATGAAAAAGTCATTTGGTTCCCATCTTCTATTGGCCCCTTTCTTTTGTATCTGTTGTTGTTTCTCATTGCTTTACCATGCTAAAACAATATTTCCAGAGCAAGACAGTCACCTTAACAGTAACAAAAACAAACCAGAAACCACTTCAGGGTTGAAACATTTTTAAGAACAAAGAGGATTCTGGAAAGGATGCAGCCCAGCAGTTTTTCTTCCTTGTTGTGATGCAGCAACATGTCTAAGGAGCACACCAGAAATGGCTAATGCTGTGAGGCAAAGGTTATGCCCAGTCACTTAAAACAAGCAGGAAAAGTTGGAGTGGCCCAAGGTTTGAAGCTTTGCTGTGGAGTAACTGATAGGAAGCTGTTTTTTCAGGCATCCTGATAGTGAGGAGGAGAAAGGCGTAATTATGGTTGCCAGCAGAAGTCATCGGATGTTGTGACAAAACCTTTAAAAAAGTGCAATTGTCTCTGCACCAAGTTTCTCAAGTGCTATTCATTTTTCAGTAAAAGATAGCAATTGAATTAAAAGATGGCACTGGTCTCTTTTTCACTTTGGTAGATAAATGCCAAAATGATACTTGCTGAGGTTAGCACATAAAGAAGAGGTCATGCTCAGAGTAACCTTGCAAGTGAGACACAATCTTGTTCTTCTGATACATAATTTTTGGTGCCTCGGCCAGTAAAAGATACAAAAAAGTATATTTGCTGCATTACATTCGGTCTTTACATACAGAATCTGTGATTACAAAAATATTTCCAGAGAGGTTCAGCCACATAATCTTCAGTGTGAGGACAGACTGTCCCTACATGTTTCTGTTTAAAATTTGATCACTTCAGTTTTCTGCAAGGGAAAAAAATGGTATGCATTTCATCAGGATCAGCCCTAGCTGTCAGCCAGAAAGGTACACTAGGTATGAAGATAATAATTGACAGTCATAGGAAATCTCTGGAAATCTATCCAGCCTGGCATGCCATGGAGTCATCCAGACAAAAGGAAGAAGCCAGACGATTTAAAATAAACACTTATTCAGTGGCAGGGACACCTATTACAATACAATGATGGGAAGAATTGTAAAGAATTTGGGGTTTGGTTGAAATAAGAACCAAATTGAGCTGCTTAGCCAATCTTATCTGAAATGGTTAGTTTTGTAACATTGCGGCTGGAAATTTCACAAGAACAGTCTTTCTTATCATTTACTATATTTCCTGTTGCCAGTCAGTCTAGCCCCTAGAAGTGCAATGGCGGTTGTGGAAAAAAAATAAAAATGAAAGTCTGATCCCACTCACATCCATAGGGATCTGTACACTAATGAAAGTGAAATCAGAATCAGGTCTTATGTAAATGAATACTCTTATCTCTGGGTTTTGTGTAGATTTAACATAATACATTTAATAATGAATTATAGTTTCATTTTATTACCTTTTACTTTCTTCTATTTTTCCATAAACCACCATTATTGTGGATACTTTTTGTTAAATGAAATATTTACAGTCAAACTTTTAATTAAAAACTTTTCTAGAACAAATAAATCAGGCAGTAGAAAATGTGTACCTTGCTATATTTATAATGTTTTAATACTAAATACTCAAAGGCGTAGAAGTTGTTGCCCTGTGGTTTGAAGGACAATGTTATAGCGATAGGTTCTTACCATGTTATCACTGAAATGTTTCTTTTTCCTTGATTTACAAAACTGCTGACCAATATTATCTCATTGTTTATTTGTGCTTCCCTGTCTGTCTCTATATCCATCTCTTCCTCTCATCTTAATATCTGCATTGTAAACTATGGGCTGCAAGGGCAGTCTTTTTGCTTTGTGTTTGTACAGCACTTGTTTGTGGCCCTGGGGCCTCAAGAGAAGCATGGATTCAGGGAGGGGAGGAAGGTGCAGTCTCACCCCCCTGGCTGTGCAGTGTGTATGCCAAGAGCATTGATGTGGCTTCAGAATCCAGGGAATGAACACTGCTGCCCATGAACAACTGGTGCCTCCTGAGACTGGGGGGGCACCATGGTGGCAAGGGTGAGCAGGGACACCGCAGCTACTGGTGTCAGTGGCAGCAGCGGGGGAGTGGCAAGCAGCGAGCAGGGACTGCCCGCAACCACCGCCGGCCGCATTGGTGGCAACGGGGGTGGGGTCAGGTGGACACCCCCCGCAGAAGCCAGCAGCAGCTTCGGCAGTGACTGATCTCGGGGTGGGGGGGGCACTTACACCTCCTACATGTCGCCTATGCTGCTGCTGCTCGCCTCCCATTCATTTCTTCTGCCACTGGCAGGGGAGTAGGAAGATAAGTGGCAGTGGCATTCATTCCCCAGTTTTTAGAGCTGCACCAACATGGGCTCCAGCAGTTGTGAGAACTAGCTGGTGACCTCAGAGACTAGGGACAGAAGTTACGCATAAACTGGTTTAAGTGATCCAAAACTGGTTTAATCTGTAACAGAACAGAAGTACAGTACACATAAACCACTTTCAAAATGGCCAAAATTGGTTTAAGATAAACCTGATTTAAGTCAAACCGGGTGATGAAACTTCTGTCCCAGACCCCTTCCTGGTTCAAGTTAACAAACAGTTCCCCAGCATCCCAGATGCTTTGCAGCCCTGGGCTGGGCTGTGATGTCTGCTCCAGAGAATAGGGTTGGCCCCACCCCTCTGCCCCTTAGCCAGAGTGCTATCACTGCTCGGGGTGGCTGAGAAGGGGGTGGGGGTGGGCACCCCGGCTCCAGACCACAGACGGGTCTGCCTGCCAGGAGTGGAGCAGCCCTTGCCAGGCTTTTACCCCACTTGCCACTGGAGCAGACGAAGGGGGCCGGCCAGACCTTGGGCCCAGGCAGGCAGAATGAGGCAGAGGGGTACTACAGCTGGATCTGCCAGGCTTTTCCCCGCTCCCTGTTTGAGGGGAGGGGGTGGGACGTGGCCAGACACTGGCCTGGGGCCTGCACACTGAGGTAAAGGGGAGGGAGAGGGACTTTAAACCCCTATTCCTCCCTCAGCTGGGGTCTGCTTGGCAGGTACAGCAGCCCCTGCCATGCTTTTCCCCACTCCCCACTTGAGTGGAGGGGTGGAGGCATGGTCAGGTGCCAGCTGGGGTCCCTGCAGGCCAGGGTGGGTGTTTAAACCCCTCTACCAAATCATATTCAGTGGGCCTGCTGTGCTTGGCCACACTCCCCCCACCCCCCATTCAGGGAGCAGAAAAAACCTGGAGGGCTTCTCTCCCAGCTTCCCTCCAGCCTTCTGGCCACTGCCAAGTGGAAAGGAAGGCATGCTCTAGTGCCCCCCAGTTTCTAGCCTCAGCCATAGCAGGCATGTGGCTGCATTTCTGGATTGTCTGTTCACGTGCTTTTTGGTTCAGTCTGTACAGTTTAGACTAAACTGCAATGATTGAATCAATTCAGCCTCTGGCTTTTTGACTGTTTGTACTTAGCTAGAGAGCATACTGTGCATGCACTACAAGGTCAGAAGATGGTGTTAGCACTCACCACTTGCATCTCCCCCTGGATCTGCACATGCCCTAGTATGAATGGGTAATACAAATAACAGTCACAACATGTCAACAGTGTTCTGACTTGTTGTGTGCTAAGAAAAGTAGATTTATTATTTGATATTTGTATTAGTACAGTGACAAGTAGCCCCAGACCACTACCCTCTTGTGTTATAAAATACAACAGATAGACTTCACCCCAAGAGCTGATAATCTAAATTGTGATATATAAGAATGACTTGGGGATGACTGTTAGTACAAACAATACAGCTGCAACTACCAGTACCCACATAATAATTATATCCTCTATAGCTAATGCAGAGGCATAGCATAATGTGAGAGACCAGATATGAACTTTTACTGAGGGGACAAACATGCCATTCCATGACATGTTTATTGACCATTTTTATTAACAAAAGGCTAGTAGAGGTTTTGGTCACACTGGAAAAGGAAGGTATGCATTATAAGGACAAAATTTTGATGCTTCTATTTAGTTGTAAAATCCTTCAGTCTTTTGATTATAGATTTAGTTGTTATGGGCAAGGGAATCAGTTTCATGTTCAGATACCGCCAGCCACTGACTTAAGTACAAAATCCACAAAGCAGCTCTCCTTTTCATTATAATCTTGCCACAGAAGCAGCAGTATACCCTCTATCACTCCCTTAATGGAAAACCCCTAAAGGGGTACTCTACTTACCTAAGTTGCCAACTTTATTTGTGTGCTTAGCCATCTTCCTGCATCTTCTGGATCACCCACAGACTAATTCTCCTGAGACAATAACATATGGCAGATAAATTTATGTTAAAAGTATAATGAAAATGTTCCGCCCTTTGAATTTCCTCCTTTTTATTCCCATCTGCCAGCTCAGTGGTGACTGGGCTGAAGTCTTGACACTCAGTTCCATCTTTGCCAAATGTTTGATCACAACTCCTTGGCTCGTATCTACAGCACCTGGGTTTCCAGTTTGCTCCCCAAGCCAAATACTTGTCAGGCTCAGGATTGCTTAGCTTCCAAGATAAGATAAAGTCAAGTGCATTCAGTCTGGAACAGCTACTTGTGCTTGAATTTACCATTGTAACCATACAGAGCCAAGTCCTGCATTTCTTATTTGTGGAAAACCCCCCTCAAAACTTTCATTGATGTGTTGAAGCCAATGATAATTTCTGCTTATTCTTTGATCAGGTAAAGAGAGCAGGAATTGATCCCTGTATAACATCTGGATAAGTTGGGATTGTGGGTAAATATTAAAAAAATGCCCTTCTGTTTTCAAATATGCAGTACTCTTATTAGTCCAGAAGACTAGAAGTAAGGATGACTGGAATGCGATCCTTGTCACATTCAAATTGTTGGGAATTTTGCTAATGGCTCTAAGGGGGTCAGGATCTCATCTTGGATTCTGTCCCTGACTGTACCAGTGACTTGCTGTGTGACTTTGCAGAGGTCATTTAACCTTCTTGTGCTTCAAGTTTTCCAGCACTAAAACCAAAAGCACTGTATTACCTTGTACTATCTTTTGAACGTACAAGGTACAGGTGTAATTTTCTTTAAGGAAAGACAGCCTAACAAACCTTAAGATGAGTTGTTAACAGTCCACTGTGTTCAGAGAATCATAGAAAGTTAGGGCTGGAAGGGACCTCAGGAGGTCATCTAGTCCAACCATCTGCTCAAAGCAGGACTGTTGCCAAATAGATCATTCCAGCTAAAGCTGTTTAGCTGAGTTTTGAAAACCTCCAAGAGTGGAGCTTCCACCACCTCTCTGGGTAACCTGTTCAGTGTTTTACGTCCCTCCTAGTGAGAAACTTCTTCCTAATATCCAACCTAAACTTTGCTTGCCGCAACTTGAGACCGTCGCTCCTTGTTCTGTCATCTGTCACCACTGAGAACAGTCTAGCTCCATCCTCTTTTGAACTCCTCTTCAGGTAGTTGAAGGCTGCTATTAAATCCCCCCTCAGTCTTCTCTTCTCTAGACTGAATAAGCTCAGTTCCCTCAGTCTTTCCTCATAAGTCATGTCCCCCAGCCCCCTTACCATTTTTGTTGCCCCCCCACTGGACCATCTCCAATTTATCCACATCCCTTTTGTAGTGGGGGGGGAGGAGGGGGGGCAAAACTGAACACTGTACTCCAGATGTGGTCTCAGCAGCACTGAATAGAGGGGAGTAACCACTTCCTTTGACCTACTGATAACACACGTACCAATACAGCCCAGTATGCCATTAACCTTCTTTGCAACAAGGGCACACTGCTGGCTCATATTCAGCTTATTGTCCACTGTAGCCCCCAGGCCATTCTCCAGAGATGTTGCCCAGCCAGCCAGCCCCCAGCCTGTACTGGTGCATGGGATTATTTTGTTCTCAGTGCAGGACTTGGCACTTGTCCTTGTTGAACGTCATGAGATTCCTTTTGGCCCAATCCTCCAATTTGTCTAAGTCACTCTGAATCCCAGGCCTACCCTCCAGCATATCTACCACTCATTCTCTAGATACAACACTGCTGTGTTCCTGTTAAGCTTTCTGGATAGCATATGCCAACAGGTACTACCTGTTTATGTGGTACTGCAATTAGATGTACCACATGAGGGTATTTGCTATATTACGTGTCAGGGCCTCTGATCAGGCATGCCTGGCTTGGCCAAACACCTGAGCTACCACACCTGCCTCTGATCCCTGGCTAATGCAACTGTCCCAATTCTTTGCAGCTAGATTGGCTGCTGAAAGTGCCACTCACCCCTTAGGCTGTAGGCATGCCTTCACATGGCCTTAGTCTGTTCTGGCAAGCTTTGTGTTCACTGTTTTCCAGTTCTCTTGGCTCCTGACTCAGCTTAGGATTTGGCTTTCCCTGACCCTGATCTTGGCTGTCACCTGAACTTCAACACTGGCCCTGCTCTCTCTGGCTTCCCCAGTGTCCTGATTCTCAGCTTGGCTTTCTTGACCCTGACCTAAGATCCTACTTGGAACTCAGCACTAGTTCTGACTCCTGGGTCCTAACCTTGGCTTATGTCTCAGACCATACCTCATGGCTCCAGTAATCTGTGCCCTTGCCCTGCTGGTCCCCAGATTGCCCTTAGTGACTGGCTACCTATGTCCTGGCCAAACTCTTACACTGTGGGCTCCATCTTGAAGTTTTCTTTTTACTCTGAGCCTGGGCAAAACTCCCTTTGCAGTCCAGAGCAATTTTGCCTGAGCTAAAACTGAGTAAAATCAGAGTTATGCTTGGGCCCTTTGTGCAAATGTCAATTCATTACTTACTTTTCAGCATCATAGGCCTAGATCCAGAAAGGTTCCTAAATACCTTTGTGGATTTGGGCCACTGTTAAGGGCTTTGAAATCTTTGGATGGAGAGTGCTACTCAAGTGCAGAGCAGTTAGTTAAAGCAGAAATACTTGAGGAAGGAGGAGGTGGAACGTAGCTTCATAGTGGACCATTATAAGGTCTCAGGGTCATCCAAGCTCATTTGCTTGTATGTATGACCCATTTGGCTCTCTTTGTTTAAATTCAGTAAGGACAGCGGTAATGGCATTACGCAGCAGCTGGTTACTGCAGGTGCCCTGGAGCAGAAACCAGAGAAAAAAGTACACATTTACGCAAAGTCCTCTTCCCTCCCTTTCCTTTCCCTTTTGAGGCTCTCAGCCAAAACTGTCTGATTCTTATCTGGTCTCTGCAGAACCATGTGAATGAAGTCATCCAGGAAGTTTAATCAATCCTTTACAATTGACACTACATCCTTGGCCATTCATTGGAGTACCGCCCAGCCCAACACTATGTTGCATCTTACGACAACAGAACATCTGTTTAAAAACTGATGGTCAAACGGAAGCACTTGAATAATACTAGGTTTCCCCCCTGCTCCTTTTAATTTACTTCAGCGCAATAGTACAGAGTGGTGCTGGGAAAAAAATTAGAGTGCACCCATGTTTTGGGATTAAACAAAAGTATCTGAAAAAGAAAACTTACTTTGAAATATGGATAGGAAAAGAAATTCAGTAGTTTCTGTATATTCTACTTATGTTCTCCTTTGGTTCTGTTTTCCTCAGTTTGTTGTGGAAGCAGAATATCAAAACTGAAAACTCCAATGCACAATTCATGGGGAAATGTCTACAAAATGGTTTTGGGAATGTTTTGTAATAAACAGGAATTACTTGTCTCCATATCCCCGGTGGCAGTAATCCATGCCCTAGACCTGCTGAATGCTGCAGGTTGATAAAAATTATTTTTAAGGGGTGTCAGAATATTGGGCCCTGAGGAATCTGACTGGCTGAACAGTTTTGGATACGTTATTTTCAAAATATGTTAAGAAATAGCTCATACTTTTCAAAGGCGTTACACAGAAACATTTACAGCAGGAATGAATCTGAGGGTTGGTCTGTACATGGATTTATTCAAGAAAACTTATTTCAGAATAATTATCCCTGCATAAATCCTGTGTGGACATTATCTTATTTTAGCACAGGAGTTCTGTCTTCTGGTTTAGCTTGATACACTTAGGGTGTATGCATATGAACAATTTACTGTGTATGGGATAAAGGATTGTTGGGGCCTTGGCACACATCAGCTGCTCCGTGCTAATTGCTTGTGTGCACCTACAGTTAGTAGTAGCTAAACTATGGCAGTTTTGCTATGAAGGGAAGAGGTATAAGTTCCTGCAAGTCAGCTTCTGCTTACTGCAGAATAAGAGTATGTACAACAGGCAGCTATTGCGAAGCAGATGATGTTTTGTTAGGACTGTTTTCAGATACAGAGGGGAAGCAGTCTATTCACTCGGTTGTCCATCATCTATATAGATTTTTTGAATTATGCCTACATACAGGTATTGATGCCACCTGTGTGATATTTTGTATACTAGCAGCATGGTATATATTCTCTGTGCCTGTGTAGACTGAGTTTATATAGCTTTAGGCTTTTGGCTACACACCATAACATGATATTTTACAGAGGTACCGAGCTAATTCCAAATGAGCCACTGGGGATACAGGAAGCCATGTGAGCATAGCTAATTACCTTGTTCAGAGCAATCTGCTAACATGGCAACTATACCTGGTTCTCGTACCTGGGTTAGATAGTTCAAACTTACCTCAGGCAATTCCACATGATACTGCATTGTTCTGCATAGATGTATCTTCAGAGGGCTTCTGCTGCTATAGCAATGCTGGCAGAACACCCTAGTGGAGATGCAGCATATGTCAACAGAAGGAAAATTTCTGCCAGTGCTACTGTATCACTTCTCTGATGATATAAACCAGGGTGTCAAAGATACTGCCTACACAGCCTTATAATCTGTCTCACAGTGCTGTCTGTGGGTCTTGAACTAGATTTGCATGCCATATGCAGCACATGCTAGCCCCAGCCCTGTATGCTGCATACAGTGTGTGGAACTGGTCTAGCATGTGCTCCATGTGGTGTGCAGAGCTGGAGCCAGCATGTACTACACACTGTGCATGAGTACATGCTATATTAATAGATTGTAAGGCTGGAAGGGACCTCGGAAGATCATCAGGTCCAGCCCCCTTCACCAGGCAGGAAAGATAAGTGGGGGTCCAGTGACCCCAGCAAGGTGACCGTCTAGTCTCCTCTTGAAGGTTCCTAGGGTAGGTGATTGCACCACCTCTGGAGGGAATTTATTGCATAGTCTGGACACCCTGATTGTGAAGAAGTATTTCCTAATGTTGAGCCTGAATTTATCTTCCAGGAGTTTGTGGCCATTACTCCTATTTTTCCCCTCAGGTGCCCTGGTGAACCGTTTCTCACTGAGCCCTTGATGTACTCCCTAGTGTAGCAGTAAGCTGCTACCAGGTCCCCTCTCAGCCCTCAGCCTTTCCCCATATGCCTTTCCACATAAGACTCTGATTTTATGGGTGGCTTTTCTTTGGACTCTCTTAAGCTTATCCATGTCCTTGTTAAAGTGTAGTGTCTAGAACTGGATGCAGTACTCCAGTTGTGGTCTCACCAGTGCTGAGTAAAGCAGAAGAATCACCTCCTTGGTTTTGCTGGAGATGTATAGATTGATGCATGCCAGAGTATTATTTGCCCTACCGGCTACAGCGTCGCACTGCTGACTCATATGCATACTGTTGTCTATTATTACCCCCAGGTCCCTTTTATTCGTGGTGCTAAGCCTGTAGGTGTGTTGGCGATTGATTGTCCCAAGGTGGAGAACTTTACATTTCTCAATGTTGAACTTCATCAGATTTTGATCCGCCCAACTTGCCAGCCTGTCTCGGTCCGCCTGTATGAGGTGCTCATGCCAGAGGGGCCAGACAAGATTGATACCCATGATATAAACTAAGCCAGCAAAAATGCTCTTCCAGTGATATGGATGAATCTATGCCAACAGTTTGACTGGTGCAGCTATACCACCTACTTGGGGTGGGACTTTGATTTTTTTTTTAACCGTCCTCTTACTAACATTACTATGTGAGCAGAAATATGGCCTACAAGGTACACCTGGAATTCTCTGTTCTTGTTGCTTGTTTATTGAGTGGTCATGAAATTATTCCAAGGGTTACATACCCATGATTGATGTACAACTATTTCGTATATAAAAGTGAGTCAACTACCAATAATCTTTTGCCTCAGAAATATGCAAAGGCCAGGATGTCAGTATGTTTATTAGAGGCAGTGGATGGAGTCTAATGTTACATGCCTAAAATGACTTATATTTGTTGGCAGCTTTTAAGCCAGCATTCTCATATGTCAAGACAATCCTTTAAAGTATGTTTATGGAAATGTTAGGATACGTATTCCTCTTGTACATTACTGGTACTTCTGGATTATATGTGGTGAATGTTTGTATGTTTTAGAACACAAAACAGTCCATTTGTGATTTTGTCAGGTTATCAGTTCCAGATTCCTATTCTGTATTAAATGTTGCCATCTTCTTTCTTCTTGCATCTTATTGTCTGAATTCCCCTACCTTTTGAAGGGCACTGTGTTACCTTATAGCTTAAGAGGAAGTTGTTGGCAAGGGAGAACAACTGTTTGTGATACACAGTATCTTTTATTTGTATAACTGGAGATATCTCTGAATTGGTTTGAAGTGCTATGGAGCAAAGTTTAAAGTCAAGAATACCATAGACGGTAAGAAACCCTTTTTTTCCAGAAGGTTAAAGGTCAGAAATCTGTCCTGTCCCTCACATTCTACAACTCGATTGAAATCTACTCTTTAGGTCAATCGGGGCTTCAGAGAGGTAGCTGAGAGCAGAATCTAACCCCCTCTATCTCTAAAATAAAAAGTGCTTGGCACGATGTATACGGTATCACATCCCTTCAAAGGGCCTAGTAGACATTAACTAATCCAATGATGCTTTTATTTAATGAGGTCTGAGCACCAGCACACGATCACTCACAGACGGACTGTTTTCCAAACACTGCCCGCTGAAGAACACTGCCTTTTGTTTCAAACACCACATACAGTCAGATTTTATTGATTCTTCTTTTCTTCATACGGTGCCTTTAGGTTTTCACAGGACAACATGCCAGAAAGCCTGTTAGTATCACATTAGGCAGGATAACATGGTTTGTTTATTTGAAATTTACATTTAAATGGTACTTAAAACCTTATGGTTCTCCTTGCAGTGGAGGAAAACATGAAAAAACTAAGAAAAATATCAACCCAATGAATATGTATCAGCTTCTTCTGTTTAAATAACTGCAGCAGTGAAAAATTGTATCTGTTTGCTGCACTACATCTGTCACGTGTTTACAATAGGGGCTTAGCTATATGTTTGTGCTTAGCACAGCTTATGTTCCAGACTGCGCCCTTTGTCCTTTCTAGGTGTTATATAGCTTTAAAAGGTTTGTTCTTCCTTGCATTTCAGCCATGGCTTTACACTGTAAGTAATCACCTTGGAATGCCTGAGGCTTTTGTAAGCATAATGTATACCCCTAACCATCTGCCTGCAGTGGAAACATCAGCACCTTGCAGATTACTGATGTTTTAACAATTGCTGGCCCTGGTAAGAATGATACATCTGTTTGATGACGGAAATAGTCTGAAGCCTATAGTGGTTTGCCTGCCAGTGTGTGCCTGACCTTGGAGTCTAGTTCACATCCTGCTCTGGATGACAGTTTTAGCTGAGTCTTGATCAGGCAGGAAAGGCAACTTGACAGCCATCCTTTTTTGTCACTCAGTCACAATAAAGCTTGTATCTGTACACAGGCAGTTACAGCTATCACTGCCTTGTTTAAATAGCATGTGAACAAGATGGATTGAGGCTTTTTTGTTGGGTGAGTTAAATTGTGCATCAGATCAGGTGGGATACTGCTCATTTAACAATGGAGCTTTGGTTTATGAGGCTGCGGTGATGCTAACACACCTGGTGATGTATTACTTCAACTAGTCTGACTTTTTGCTACTGAGCTGCAGATTTTTATACCCATGAATAAGCTGGAAGAATAATAGAGGAAACCTGTTTTCTAGTAAGATGCAAATCACATCATATAACCCTTTTCAGTTATATGTGTACTATTTATTTTTAGCCCTGTTTCCTCTTACCATAATGTCACTTTGCCTGTTTCTGAAAGCTTTTTCAGTGCATCAGAACTTGTCAGTCTTCTCCTTTCTTCCTCTTCTTGCATCTGTTCTCTTCTCTCTCCCTTTTATCTATTCAAATTCTCTCTTCCCACAGCCCCATTCTTCTCCCTCCAAGTATAATTCTGTTTAACTGATTGCCCTCTGCCCCTTCCTTCCACTTTTGCTTTCTTCCTGATATTCATATGCTAACCTTTCTTTCCCACACACAAGTCAGCTCGCCTACATTTTCTGGTTTATCCCCTAGACCCATCTGAGGATCTTAGAATTTGTGGCAATCCTGACTATGACTGAGTTTGTCCTCTCCTGAATTAGCTGTATTTTACTGCGCCTCTTGCAGCTGGTTGTGGGATGGCTCATTCACCTATATATGTGTATTACTAATGATAAACTTTCCAAGAACCTACACAATCTGACTCTGTCTCTCTTTCATTGACTGCTCTTTCATTGAGAGAAGTGAATGAATAGCTGATTTAAAATATCTATTTCTTAAGATCTTCAAACCTGCTTTGATCTAGCCAGAAATGTAAGGCCATGATTGTGGTAGAAATAACATCAGAGCTGTAGATCTGCTAGAGACCCATAATAATTAAAGCAAGTCAGCTAACAGGCTACAGACATCCAAAACTGTTTTACCCAGGCATGAGACAGTCTACACAGGTATTCAATATGTTTTAATTATGCTCATTGTTGTCCCACTTTTTAGTTGATTCCCTTACCTTTCCTCAGTGTTTATTCAGATGTGGGCAAGCCCTCACAATGTGTTGATTATCCAGTCTTTCGCTGAGGACAAGGTGGGGGGCTCTGGGTGCAAAACTGAGGCAAATGGATATGGGAAGTCAGTGAACTTTTTTGAATAATGAAAAATGTTTGGGTTTTATTTTACTTGAACTAATTACCTTGGCTCTAATTGGAGACCAATTTCAGCTTGTCCTGGTTGTGTGTAAGAGGCTGGTAATAGGAATAAAAGCAGAGTAGCCATATAGGAAAACTGATAGTTTATTTTATAGTATCTTAAGTGACTTGCCTTTTAACATATCCAGTAAAATGCAAGAATATCAAATGTTCTATGAAAAATTATAGTCACCAATCTATTACTGAGTGATCTTTTGCAAATTCCACTTAGTAAATTTTTTTAGCCTCCATATGAAGATAAATTTCAATACAGGTCACAAGGTATTTTTATACACTGAACTCCAGCTACCATATTTTATATTATTTCAACTTTCTCTTCTTTTTTATGTCAGAGGAAAATTCTATTTGAAGTCTTAGGACATGAGACTTCAAAGCAATATTCTGTCCTTCTAAATAAGGTTCCTGCAACCTCAGTAGCCCTGTGTCATCTCACAGCACTGCATCCTCAGAATATCACTCCCAGGAATAAGATGAAGAACAATAATAATGAACAGCCATGAGCAGCCAGTCTGATCAGCTTTTTAGAGTACTTTAGTATCTGCCTAATATATTAAGTAGTAAGGAAAGATTAGTATTCAGACTTCACAAAACACTAGTGAAAGTGTGAGATTCGTCTCTGTGATTGCTGACCTAACATCTATCGAGGCTTCTGCTTCTGCTGAAGGGTAAACATTAAAGTGGTGTAAAACACTGGACCCAAATCTCAGATGTACTTAAAACCAGGTGTGAGTAAAGTTTCATTCTTATTCATTACAGAACAACAAATCATTCATAAATATTTAGGGATGGAGAAATTTTGTTTAAGCGAATCAGTGTTATTTTGCTTTGTAGTCACATCAACAAGCATGCTGAGCTACCTTTTTTGCTGGTTCATTTTTTATTCAAGCCTCTTCATGCGGACTGTGTCTGGTGAAAATCACATGATATTTCCTTTGTGTCATCTCTCTTTCATCTCCCTTCCTTCCACACAATCATCCTTCATTTAAGCTCAACACACAGTCTATTTTAAGAAGGTTGTTATCTTACTTCCAGATTTGAACAACCTTGGAAGTTTAGTCTATCAAGTTTAAACTCAGTTTGCTTTCCCTGTTTGTGGTTTGAGAAACACAAACTCCAAAAGTAATGTTAAAATTATAGGTATTACATTGCTTCTTAGAGCTGGAAGACAATACAGGACCCGTGCGTTGTAGCTATGTAGGCATATAGTTGGTGTATGTTGGTGCACTCTAAGGGTGAAGTTATATGTTATACTTAGAACATACTAAATTTGTGAAATGTTAAGTGGTATTAAAGTTAGAATGTGTTGTGAGCAGTTGCAGGTTAAGGGTTAATACCATTTCTTGTCTGCACAGCTCTGACTTGCCAGTGGAGGGCTAGAGAACAGCAGCTAGCTTAGGAGCCAGGACTCCTGGGTTCTGGCCCTGCTCTGGGTAGGGGAGGGGCTGGGATGCTGTGAGGACTGCGAATTGCTTGTTTGATCTCCATGGAGCAAACTGAAGTTATCCTAACATAAGATAGGTAGTATGGCCCAGAATTAACTCTCTCCTGTAGTGATATAACTTTGAGATGATCAGGGGGCACTTAGCATGAGTTAATGAGATTTAATGTGCAAATGCTTGTGTTTTAAGTGCCCTTAGTGTAGTCTAACTGTAATGTGTAACTTGACCCTAAGCCATGCAGTTAGTCATTCAGCCTACATTAGCCTGGGGTAAAATTGTTAGAAAGTTTCAACAAGATGCTATGGAAAGGAGAGGCAGGACCTCACACGGTAACTCCATTGGTACAAAGTTGTGAGATTGTAAGAAATTGTTAGATACTGCTTTAAAAGTGTGGCATTAGCAGTCTTTGCAAATCTCTGATGCATGTGGGGAGTGGGGGTTTAGTCCACCCCCTTGATGTCACTTCTGGTGGGTGGTTTCAGTGCAGTAATATGTTTTACATGAAAAGTAGCCAGATGTTAACACTGAGCCCGGTTTTACCAGGAACCAGAAGTATTTTCATATATAAAGGGCACATCTATATGTTCAGTAATGCACCCTAGTTACTACGCATTGAGTTTAGTACTTGTTTAACCAAGCACTAAATCAATGTGCAGTAACTGGAACGATTGCACGGTAGCACCGGCACACAGCTTTTAGTCATGCTAACTGAGCAGTAGCCTATTACTACTGAATATTAGTGTATTAGCATGGTTTTTGCCCTGCATGCTAATGTGCAGTAAAATTAGGCTACTGAGCAGTTAGTATCTTATGTAGACACCCCCACTGAATACCTTTCTGCTATATTAAGCATCCATTTATGTCCTTCCTAGGAGAGACCCTATACTAGTGGTTCTTAGCCTTTTTAGACTCAAGGCATCTGTTGGAAAGTCCTAGCCCTTAGCTTTCAATTTTCATTATGGAAAAATAATAGAGCAATTCTTCTGTTGCAAAGAACTCAGAAAAAAATGTGACAGGTCAGAATATTTTTGATACTATGGACTCTTCTTTGAAATCTCTAACTTTATCTTGTAAATCATGTGTAGGTATTTGTACACCTAGACATTCTAATATATGCCAATGTTCCTGTTGAAATGAAAACCTGGAGGTTCCTGGCTAGAGAGTCTTGCCCCACCTCTTGGGGTCAGAATGATCACCATATTTGAGGAGCAGAAGAAATTTTCCTCCATGGTCAGATTTCCTCTGTATTGGGCAGGGGGGATGTGATCATTTTCCTTGGATCTCTCAAGCATATTTTAACAACCCTTGAAGCAGGAGGACACTGGCTACTATTGTCTACTTGCTTTATTTGTGGCAGAGCAAGGTGCCATGTCTTGTGGCTGTATGATAGGTTTGACTATAGTTTTAGCAACAGGTTAGGTGAGGATTTATATTGGGATAGTTTGGATAGGGATGATCCTGTCTCTGGTAGGGGGTTTGAACAAGATAACCTCTAGAAGTTCCTCCCAGCCCTACGTTTCTCTGAGTCTATAATTGAGTGGCATCCCGCAGAACTCTTAAAGGGGTCTTAGAGTATCCTGGTTGAGAATCACTGCCATATACAGCCATGGGGCTCTCTAAATGTTTATAGCCTCAGCAGTCTCCAACGTTTTAATGAGATTTATTTCCCATTGGACAGGGAGGAAGTTTAAGAATCTGCAATTACTTGACTACCCCTGTCTGATTGCTCTATTATAGAGGTTTAACAGAGCTAGGAAAGGAAATATGAATACATGCAGCCTGATGATTGCAACCTTCTTCTGCTCACCCCACTTAAAAAATGAAGGGAAGAGAAACTTCTTTGTAGCACAACAATCAGGGCAGCTCCAAACTCAAAAATTGATACTTGGGCGCAAGAATAGAAGGCCTTGCCCACACACCACCCAAAAGAAAAGCATCCTATTGTCCAGCAGACTGGACACTGCTGTCTTCTGCCTCTTCTAACTGGACAATGACTACAGGCACATTAAGACACTTTCAGTACTTTTAAACTGAAAAAAACCTTTCTATACCAAAGAGAGGTGGGTCTTTTCCCTCCTTGCAGCTTTTCTGTGACTTAATTTTCAGGCTCAGATGAGAGCATGTTACAAAAATATATGGATTTTTCAGGGACTTTGAGGAGGGTGGAAAAGGATGAAACTTAGGCACTGATGATGTGGCCTGGAGTGTCCAGTCATAGAGTTGCAGGGAAGTCCTTTCTGAGGTCTGTTTCTGTAATCAGTTGTCTCCAAAAATGGGAACAAACAAGTAAGAGTTTTTGCTGCAGAGTTCAGTTTGTGGGACCAGCATGAAATTGCAGCATAGGAAGTTAGACTATTCCATGTTGGATTAGCTGGCCTGCTGACTGTCTTGAGGTCGATTTAGACCTATGCTGCCTATACTCCCTAAGGGATGAGGGCTCATCCCCGCCAGGGGCTGGCTGACATATCTATATGATGCATCCTAGTCATGCTCCAGCACTGTGTAGTCTGAACTGCTTTGTGCTGTCTGAGAGCTGTGCTGTGATAACTTGTGCTCTCAGCGGAGTAAGGCTGTCTCCGTTTTCATCATGCCCTTGGCTGGGCACAAAGCATCTTAGTCTCTGACCTCTGTCCACACACACACATATTCTTGATGACAGTAGACAGTACCACACCAGAAGAACAGATATGCAGCCTGACATCACAGGATCAAGAGCCAGCCCCACTGCTGAAAGAGGTAAAGCTGTGGATCCCACAGTCTGGAAAGATCAAGGCCACCACCCACCAAAGAAAATGAACGGGTGATAATTGTTGACTCCTCTTTCTGGGGGATCCATCCACTGATTCAGGAGGTCTGCTGTCTGCCAAGAAATTGAGCCTGAGATGTTCTGGAAAGGTAGCTGAGGCTCATCTGGTCCTTTTACTGTTATCTCATGATGCTCATCCGTTTGGACACTAGTGATGCTGCCAGGTATGAGACTGATCAGATAAAAAGTGACTTCAGGGCACTGGGTGTAAGGTGAAGGAAGTAGGGACAAGGTTGTGTTTTCATCTATCTTTTCAGTCAAGGGTAAAGGTCAAGGCAGGAGCAGATGCATCCTGGAGATCACCCTGGAGAAGTGGCTGCACAGCTGGTATTGCCTGCACAGTTTTGGCTTCTTTGGCCAGGAGGTGGAAGAATTTTAACTATGAGAGTGCTGGAGCACTGAAACAAATTACTTAGACAGGTGATCCAATCTCTGTCACTGGAGGTTTTTTTATGTAGCTTGGACAAATATTTGCCTGGGTTAGTTTAGAGAGAGATCATCCTACCCTGAGCATGGGGTTGGGCTGGATGTGACCTCTTACAGCTCTTTCCAGCTCTGCTTTTCTATGGTTCTTTGATGCAGGTCCTTTTCCCCTCTAGCAGACTGAGTTTCTCCTCAGGTTGCATGGCATATGAATTGAAAGGTCCAACATTGACTTGTAAACCTTCCCACTAGGCAAATAATTAAATAATTTTCAGGAGGGTTTCAAATTTGGAAATATTTTGCCTGTTATAAAATCCTGGCTAGTTCAAGGTATCTGGGGAACAATTTCAACTGTGGTGACTCAATAAGCATATTACTTACAAAAATAAAACAGTAAATGCTGAAGTTATTTAGATATATTCCCTTCCACCCATCCATTTGAATCCATTATTATTGAAAAACATAATATAGCAATGGCCATTTACCAAAGGGATGTTCTGCTCTAAAAAGTGAGTGATGTGAGACATCATATAAACCTTCAAGTGTGCAAAATCAACTACAAGAATCCTTTAGGAGTGACAGCTGTTACTGTTTCTGAAACGGCTATTGGTGATGCCAGTTTGAATTTTATTAGTAGACGTTTAGAGTTATGAATCCAAAAAGATGACAAAGCCAGTAGGGAATTACAGATCGCCTGAGCGAGGGACTAACATAAAAGGGATGGGGGTGAGGAGGGGAATGCAAGTAGGTTACAGAAAATACAATGTTAGCCAACTAAGCCTGGGGGTGGGGAAAGGGGAGGTGTTCTAGCCATCAGCAGGAGGGTTGTGGATTGAGAGAGTGGTTGGGAGTAAAAAGGTAAGAAAGGTTTATTGACTTAACAAACACACAACTATGCAAAGTAGAACAAGACAACAATAACAGACAATAAAAACAGTTCGCATCGGCAACTTATTGGCAGTCCCCTCTGATGCCTGATGTACGACAAGTTCTTTTTCTCTAAAGCTCAGTGAAGTCAGGCCTTTTTGATCTGCGCTGTCTGAGGGGTACTGGGAAGGACTCTGGTATTTAGTCTTTAGGCTTCTTGAGATCTACTGGCCTACTGAATCTAGGTCAGCAGCTAATTTTTAAATTAGTAGCTTCTCTTACAATGCGGCATCTTCCTTCTGCTAATTTCCAGATGTGCTAGCCAATTTATAACTTCTGAGCTACACTGTTGACTCACAGCCACTCACATTCTTACACTACGAACTTTCTTTATGACTGGCCAATAGCAGTACAAGCCTTTGCATTTTTCTGATAAGGTTAATTTTAACTGTGTCACCACATACAAGGCCTTACTACTTTCAAGGCTTCACTAATCTTACAAGGCTTCACTAATCTTTTACTTTAATTAAACTCTTAGCGGCAACATACATAAACAAACGACAAAAAACACCTAGGCTAATCCACACAAAGTGTTCAGCAAGCACCTTCACCACACAGATACAATTCTCAGCTGTTATAGGAGGGAGAGGGTTTGTGATGCTGAGAGAGCAAGAAGACAGATACACACAAACCCATACAATGGTCCACAGTGGTGAAGGAAGTAAGTTGGAGAAAGTGTCTCAGTCCATATAGAGCAGGGGTCAGCAACATTTTTGGGAAGAGTGCTAAAAACAACCACAACTTCAACTTGTAAGGTGTTGGTGTGCTAGGGTGGATGATGGGGGAGCCACAAGGGGCCTGATCCTTGCTGTTGCCATGTAGCCACAGCCCATTCCCCGCCATCCACCCGGAGGCATGTGTGCCAAGCAAAATGCCTTTGAGTGCCATACTCTGGCACCTGTGCCAGGGGTTGTCTACCTCTGATATAGAGTTTCACCACGTGGGTCCTCTTTGGGTGGAGCGGGGTGGTCCGTTGCTGAAGATTCTTCTTGAAGTGAAGTCCATCAGGTGCAGGGGAGGGAGGGGGGGGTCAGGCAGTTCCCTCTGGGTCCAGTCCGGTGGCGGTCAGTTTGGTGGGGTCGGTGTACTGTCAGTGGCCCATGATGTGCTCCATGTAGATGTCATGGGACCAGCGGATCATGTTGGACACCATGAGGCAGCACATCAGCTTGGTGTAGGGGCGGGAGACATGGCAGGCACTGAGGATGCTATCATTGCTGGGGTCCCAGGCTCCAAGCGTTCCTACGATGAGCGCGCTGACTGTGATGTTGTAGCCGCGGCCCCTCAGGGTGTCGGTTAGCGGGGCATACTTCTCCCTCTGGTGAGCCCAGGCATCGGTGGAGGCTTGGTGCTGGTTCTTGAAGGGGATGGTTACAGCCACGATCACGATCTTCTTGGCTTCTTCGTTTGTGATCATGATTGTCACGGGGCGGGGTCCTAGGAGCGGCCGTGATCTCTCCTAGTGCCCCCCACCGTGCCAAGTTGGTGTCAATGCACCCTCGTTCTCGCCCGCCATGTCTTTGATGTTAAGATTATTAAGGGAGGCTGCCTTTAGTCCTCCTTGACACAGTACTCCTGACATACTCCAGTCTGTGCCCCGTCTAAGGTGACTCAGTGCCCTCATGCCTTAAGGGCTACGCATGGCTCCTACCACCCCTGATACCATGCCCCAAGCCTCTCAGATGTACCAGACGTTGTCTTGTCAAAATCCCTTGCCACACCCTCATGGCACCCCCTTGCTTGCCTTGCTATAGCCCACGCCCTTGCAGACGCCCTCTGGGCTCATCTCAGTTGCCCGCACTGGGGCCTTTCTCCGCACTCCCCGCGGACGCTTTCTGGCCTTTCTTGCAGCCGTGCCTACACGGGGGCTCTCTCTCGGTCCTGCCCGCACTGGGGCCCTGCCTCACAAATGGGGCTCAGGTGGCCGTAGCCATGCCTGGCCCCCCCAATCCCCTCCCTGGGGCTCCTTGTCTGTGCGCCCTCCCTGGGGCTCCTTGCACCTTAGGGCCTTTCTTCGCACTTGGGGCTCAGGTGGCCATAGCTGTGCCTGGCCCCCAAATCCTTTCCTTGGGTCTACAACCCCTGTGGGGCTCAGGCGGCCTCGACCCTACCTTGGCCCCCAATGCACTGTGCCCCTTCTCAGGGCTGGGGTCAGTGCCCCCTAAATGCTGTGCCCTCTCTGGCACTGGGGTTCCCACACTGCTGTGGAGCCCCTATGAGGCCTCCTCCAACCCCTATTAGCCTCACCCAGTCCTCCGGTGTAACAACAAAAGCAATAACATAAGCCAAACGGCTACAACTCAAAACTAAGCGTCCTGGCTAAACGCAAACCTCTAAGCCACCTGGCTAATCATCAATCAAACCCTTACCAGGGCTTTCTCCACCCAGTCCTCAAACCAAAGCTGTTCAGGCCATCAAGCTTTTCTAGGCTGCCTACTCTAGCAGAGCTCCTTCTCCCTTGGATGTTAATGGGGAACTACCTGCTTGGCCTCAGTCTAGGCTGTTTATATAGGCCAGGCCCTGCCCCCTTCCGGTCAGCTGACTGAACCGGGGTTGCCCCAGCAACCGGCACCTGTACCTTTTCCTAGGAGCAGGGCACTGAAGTGCCCTGCAACAATGATGTTGGGGTGCATCTGGCTCTTGCAGCCTGGGATGGTGTGGTTCAAGGAGATCTCCCCCGCTGCGGCCAGGATGGCCCTCACCAGGTGGTCCTGGACAGCATTGTGGTAGAGCTGCCAGGCTCTGGCGTGTGGCCTGCAGCTGCACAGCATGTGGGGGAGGGTCTCTGCCGCGTAGCTGCACTGTCAGCACCTCTTGTCTACCACATACCCAAATTGGCCAAAAAAATGCTTCTTGATTACATTTGTTCTATATTTTCCTTAAAAAAGAAACTATATTTATAGGAAATAATAAATATATTGTAAGATAAATTTAAGTTGCCTGTTAGGCATTTTTAGAACAGTGGAATATATATAGGATCCCATCAATTAAGACTAGACTACAACAGTTAAAATGTGGATAGCTGCAAAGAAATAGATAGCATTATCCTAGTAGCACCTATGGTAACACAAGCTCAGTTAACAGACTGTAAACATCTCCATTCTAAACACACCGATTTCCAAGAGTTTATATCACTGTGATTGGAATTTGCTGCAGGCTGGCTGACACTTGTCAAGCCTGTAGAAATAATTTCTGTAAATTGAGAAAAAAATGTTGCTTAGAATGTGTAAAATGAATTTGCAGCTCTTATTTTGGAGGGTGGAGAGAGGAGTGAATTTCACTGAGCTTAAAACATCTGTAGCTGAAATTTGGCACTGGATTAATTTATAATGTGATCTCATTACACATGGAAATTTATTTTTAAAATCATCCCTTGGAAAATGTCAGTGTTTTAGCCTGGCTGAATGTCAAATGCTTAAGGGAGATAGTCCTATTTGTATGCAGCCTCCAGATCATGACGCGTATATTGTTAGAGGCAAGTTCTGCATGTTCACTAAAACAACTCTTCAAATAAATCCTAGGCCCTAGCACAGGTTGCATTTAAAATGCAATTTAATCTGTTAATTATGTCTTTAAATACTAACCTGACCACACATTCAGGGAATTAATGGTGCCACAGAAAGGGAAACATATTACACAAATATGTAATATTTTTGCCTGGTTTACATCACACCTTGCACATGTGGCAGGACTGGGCCCCAGGGTAGTCCTTGCTGGCTGACAGTCATTATTGGCCACTTCCAGGGACTGTACTGGTGCCCGTTCAAATACTGATGTGGTCCCAAAGCCCGTCAACTATCAGCTCATTGTCAGGCCCTCAGCTTTCTACTTGCTGGTACAGGGGGAGCCCAGAATCATGACCCCGGGCCCTTTGTGTACTGGCAGGTAGGTCACAATTGGGATCTGATCCCAAAATCACACATCTTGTCATTCATGTGTGGCATGCCAAAGGTGCAATTTTTGGGATCAGGGATCAGATCCCATCATGCCCTTAAATAAACATCTGTTAGTGCCCTTACTTTTTTTTTCTTTTTTTAAAGTTATTATTGTGGGTACATAGTGCATATTTACATTGTGGTACACCTGTAAAATACATATTTCCAAAGCATATTCTCCATACAGTAATGCACCTTTGAAAATCATCTGAACTCTTATTGACATGATACACTCCTCTGTCAAAGGGGTGTGGAGGTGGGGAAGTAAGTTGCCTCTAACTGTTCCTCTGGAAAAGCCTTCAGGCTGCAGTTGAGACAGCAAGCAATAAGCACCACAGGCCACTCAGCTGTGGCAGTTGCTGACATCTGTGGGAATTGTGATTCTGTTTCCCAGGTCTGAATTTGGCTCACAGACTGCTGGTAAACAAGACAAAACCTGTTGATTTTATACAGTATGTAAAAAGCATAGAGTAGATGAAGAAAAAAAAATTTTTTTTAAGTTACTACCTCTCGGCTTGGGCTGTGTGAAGCTTTGGGTGGTGATTCAATTCAGAGGAGATTCGGCCTGATTTGGTGGCCAAATGTCTGATTCCAAATCAAATCAGGGGACCAATTCAAAGGTCTGAATTGATTCAAAGCTCTCTGAATTTCAGAAAAGATTCAGAGAGCTTTGATGATTTGGGCAGTCCCTGGTGGCTGCAGCAGGGAGCTGGAGCCAGACTCCAAGCTGGTAAGTACTAGGGGTGGGAGAGGAGGGCTGCGGGAGGGGACCATGGGGGGACCCCTGCTAGCCCCCACCACTCACCCAGCCCCCCTCCTGTGGCTGCCTCACCTGCCCCAGCTCAGTATTTAAAAAAAAAGCCTGGTGCTCACCAGGTACTGCTGGGTGGGGGGGGCGATCCCCGGTGCCCCCCACTGCCCCACGCTGGACGTGGGGCTCTGCATGAGACCCCTGAGCCCTCCCTCACAAATAGTGGGGATAGTGTTTGTACCCATGGTTTGGGGATCCCAGGGGATGGGGGACCTATAGCTGGGGGTGTTTTAATTTTTCCGCTTTCCCTTCTCTTCTAAACACAAGTTGAATAAACTTTAATAGCTTTCAGTGAATTGAATGAATTCTACTGAATGAATTAATTTTGTAGTGTACTTGCCTGACTTGGTGTGGTGGGATGTGGGGTGAGCAAGGACAGTGTTTGGATCCATGCTTTGGGTTCTCAGGTTCTCAGGGCGTGGGATGCATGCTGATGGACCATGCTTGAGTAGGGAGGGAGAATACAACTGTTTTTTTAAAGACAACTTTTGTTGAACAAGCAGAGCAAGGGAGCTCATTGATCTAAAAAAAGGTATGAATAAAAGGGGAAAAAAGAGGGCAGTAGATGTTTCATAGTTTCATAGATGTAGGGTTGGAAGGGACCTAAGTAAATCATCAAGTCTGACCCCCCTGCCCTGGGCAGGAATGAATACTGGGCTCATACGACCCCTGGTAGATTTGAGCTCATATGACCTCAGCTAGGTAATTATCAAGCCTCCTCTTAAAGACCCCTAAGGTAGGAGCCAGCACCACTTCCCTTGGAAGTTGGTTCCAGATCCTGGCCACCCTGACTGTGAAGTAGTATGTCCCAGGAGGCAAAGTAACGAGCGGCACTTACTGGCAGCTCGGGATGAGATGCACGTGGGACAGAAGAAGGAACCCACGTAGCTCGTTAGCTGCCTTTTTGTGCAATTACGGCTGGCTGGTGACGTTAGCGTCAGATGCCAGCCGGCAGAGATAAAAATGGTGGCTGCGGCAGTGGAGGGGGCGAATAGCTGGGGAACGGAGCCGTGGCTGACGCCAGGGTCTAGGAAGACCCCACATGCTGGACCCGAGGAGCCTGGCAAGCAGGAGCTGATGCAGGCTGCGGAGAGTAGGGCCCCCCGACAAAAGTCCATGCCGGACAACGGAGGAAAGACAGGCTTGCCGGCCAGAGGGAGAACTGAAGTTGCACCTGGAAGCACGACGGAATCCAGGTGGGAGTGCCGGGACGACGGGGTGTGGAGGAAGGCACAACAGGGGGCAAAGACCCGGGGAGAGCCCCAAAGGGGTTTGTGGTTGGGGCGGGTGTCGCCGCCGGGGTCCATCATATTAAGGAACTGACGGGAGTTGGTCCGGGAGGCGACGAGTCAAGAGGAGCACGTTTCCTCCCTATTAGGCTCTGGTGTGGGGATAGAAGGGGGCAGGAATAGATTTACTGGTTGGTTTTATTGATTCATTTATTTTGTTACCCCGGGCAAAGGGGCATAGGGGATAGAGACAAGTACCCCAGGGGTGGGGCAGCAGAGAAGTCTCGGCAAATTTGCTCCTTGTGGTGATAGGTACCTGGGAAGGAAGGGATGGGAATGTGGGGCTGTTGGGGCAGGCCCACACAGGCAAGCAGGGCCCTAAGCCGTGGTTTCTGGGATGCAACAGCAGAGAGGGTGACCCCGCAGGAGAGGCTGTGGATAACAGCTGGGCAACTCACCGAAGGTGGCGTGAGGCTGGGGTGTAAGGGTGGCAGAACCCCCTGAGCGACCACCGGGCAAAACCCGGGCCACCAAGGGTCCCATTAACCGACCCTGCCTACTGAGGAATACCAAGTCGTGGCAGGTGAGATCGGGGTTGGCAATGCAGAAAGAAGAGAACTACTCTGGCAAAAACATGGGCCCAGAAGGCATGTGACATCCGCCAACTGATCGAAAGCTGCCCGAGACTGGCTATTCAAAGCCCGGCAGCGACATAGTGCCTTCTAATGTCCAGCCTGAACCTACTCTCAAACAACTTTTGAGACGAACACCTTGCTGGGGTCGTTTGACCCCAGTACTCTTTCCTGCCATGGCAGGGGGTAGGACTCGATTATCTGCTCAGGTCCCTTCCGACCCTACCAATTATGAAACTATGAAACGATGAAACTTATGGCTGTTATTCCTTGTTAATCCAGGAAGTGCTCAGGGCAACAGGGTCTCTCCCATTCCCCGCTGCTCCCCCCAGCATGTTTATAGGCAGCCACCAGGTTCCCTCTCAGTCTGCTCTTGTGAATACTGAACAGGTTCAGCCTCTCCTTGTAGGGTTGCCCTGCTGTCCCCAGACCATTCAAATGGCCCTCCTCTGGACTCTCTCAATGCTGGCCACATCCCTCCTAAAGTGCGGTGCCCAGAATTGGATGCAGTACTCCAACTGCGGCCTGACCAGCGTCACATAGAGGGGGAGGATCACCTTCTTGGACCTGCTCATGATGCATCTGTGGATACATGACAAGGTGCAGTTAGCTTTACTGACTGCATCCCCACATCAGCGGCCCATGTTCATTTTGGAATCGATAATGACTCCAAGATCCCTTTCTGTCACTGTGCTTTCAAGAAGGGAGTTCCCTAGCCTATAGGTATGCTGCTGGTTCTTACTGACCAAGTGCAATACTCTGCATTTGTCAATATTGAATCCCATCCTGTTCTCATTTGCCCACATCTGTAACCTGTCCAGGTCCAGTTGTATTCCATCCCCCCCTTCTAGCGTGCCCACCTTGCCTCAAATCTTGGTGTCCTCAGTGAATTTGAACAGGGTGCTTTTCAAGTACCCCTTGTCCAAATCACTAATAAAGAAATTGAACAGTGCGAGCCCGAGGACTGAGCCCTGGGGGACTCCACTGCCCACATCCCTCCAGGTCGAATATGACCCGTCCACCGCCACTCTCTGGGTGCGGCCCCTCTCATAATTTGCGATCCATCTGACTGTGTAGGCATCAATGCCACAGTTGCCTAGCTTTTTAATGAGAATGGGGTGGGAGACAGTGTCAAAGGTCTTCCTGAAGTCCAGAAAGACTACATCCACCACGACACCTGCGTCCAATTATTTTGTGACCTGATTGTAGAAGGCAATCAGGTTGGTCTGACAGGACCTGCCCCTAATGAACCCATGCTGGTTAGCCCTGAGCATCATCCCCACTGCTGGCCCTTCACAGATGTGCACCTGGATAATTTTCTTCAACAGCTTCCCCAGGATTGAAGTAAAACTAATGGGCCTATAGTTGCCTGGGCCTTCCCTCCTCTCTTTTTTGAAAATGGGGACTATATTAGCCTTCTTCCAGTATTCTGGCACCTGGCCAGAGCACCACGAGTGCTCATAAAGCCGTACCAGGAGCCCTGCAATGACCCTTGCCAATTCCCTCAGCACCCTGGGGTGGAGAGAGTCTGGACCTGCTGATTTGAACATGTCCAGCCCCTCCAGAAGTTCCCTAACACAGTCCTCCCTGACCCTAGGCCTGGCGGAGTCTCTCCTGAGTCCATCCTGAATCCTGGTGAGGGAGATGTCCCGATCCCTGCACAAAAAAATGGAGGCAAATAATTTGTTAAAAAGGTCTGCCTTTTCCTTTGGTGCAAGCACCAGATTGCCTAGTGTATCCTGTAGGTGTCCCACATTACCTGGTGCCTTCTTCATACTCCCTATATATTTAAAAAAGGACTTTTTGTTGTCCTTGATCCTTGATGCAAGCCCTAGTTCTGTATCTGCTTTAGCTTTCCTAACAGCCCCCCTACAGACCCACATGATGGAGGTATACTCCTCTTTGGTGATAGCCCCTCCCTTCCACTGGGCATACACCTCCTTTTTGGCAGTCAGGCATTCCTGAATGCCTTTGGTGAGCCAGGGGGGCTTTTGAGCACTCTTGCTCCCTTAGATTCTCGTTGGGACTGTTACCCCTTGGGCTCGTAGGATCGTCTCCTTAAGGAATGACCACTCATCTTGGGCACCCAGTTCCCCTATCCTCCAGGACCCCAGTGCCCCTCCTACCAATCTCCTCAACTCATTGAAGTTGGCCCCCTTGAAGTCAAGGGCTACTGCCTTGCTGCAGGCCCTTGGCACCCTGTGCTGGATGGTGAATTCCAGCAGGCAATGATCACTGTCCCCCAGGTGGTCAAGAACCTGGAGTCCCCTCACCAGGTCGTTGCCTGTGGCCAGGACCAGGTCCAGCAGGGCATTCCCCCTGGTGTGACTGTGCACCTCCTGGGTTAGGTGGAGGTCCTGTATCTCAGCAAGGGGAGTTTTCGCTGCACACCAGAGTCACCTGAGTGGCCAGTTGCAGTAGTAGGGTGTGTGGGGGTGAGGACCAATGCAGTGTGGGATGCCTGGAGAGCCAACCAGAGCTCTGTCACAGAATGCTTGCTGTCCACAGATAGCACTGGCCCAGTGAAATATGAACTGACTCAAGAGTACCTGATATTCCAGGAATGCTTTTCAACCATTCCAGGCAACTTTAAATTGGTTTAACAGGCTTGTGTGTTTGTTCATTTCAGTTTTAAACCAGGCTGTTTTGCATGTGTCCATACACACAGTTGATATTTATTTAGGGTTCCAGGCTTCTCCATGGGTAAGCTCTGGCAGAAGTGGAAATTCTGCAGTACTCAAGGAAGCTTGCCTTGGATATTTGTTTTCACCCTTGTTCATACATGGGTATAAAGAACAGCTACTCTTTGAACATTCATGCAAGTAAGATCCCATTTGTGTAAATATTCAAATAAAACAGCAAATAAAAAAAGAATAAAAAGAGAACAGTCACTTAGAAGTCAGCTAATGTTTGTGAACTCTGGCTCTGCAATATTTAACCTGTTCTTTAAGATAAATAACCAACAGCTCTGAATACTTGTGACTTTTCCAGTGGTTCACATGGTGCAGCAGCCTAGGGCCTTGAATTGCTGTTATAACCCCATTAAGTGACAGAATCTTTATGCTTTCCTTCAGCAGGCATTGGTATTACCTTGTTCTAGTATGATATAGTGCCTCACAAAAAAAGGTTCTCCAGGGGACTGTATCAACAGTGCTTATCCCCAAGTACTAAAAGTCCAAAACTAAATATGTTTCTCTTTGTCTTAGCTTTCCCACAATAACTTTCTTGTTTTCCATACCTACATAGAGAGACAATTTACTCCTCAATCCTGGTTTGCCCATCGCCCTTCTTTGCCACTGTGGCAGCTGAATATCACTAACTTGTATGCACACATTTTAGAAAAAGCTTAAATTATTAAAAAGTAAAACGGTGTATTAATCAAATTGTCACTGAAGATGGGAAAGGGAGAGAGAGATTATTTTGTTACTGTTTAAGTTTGGGAGATGACGTTAAATTGTTGACGGCTTTATAAGAGTTTGCTTAATGTAGATCCTAATAATGTAAAAATGAGAATGGAAATTGAGGGGCTATGGGTAGCTGAAAAATGCATAAGCACAACTGTTCTAATGTCAGACAGAAGAATATACATAGAACCCTTGTACTTATACATAATAATCAAGGAGAATAAAATAGTAATAGTAGGATACTTGCAAGACCCTACTAAAGTTACTGAGTCACAAGAAAACCTTTACATTTTATTTGCATCTAAAATGTAGGAATTCATTTTGTCCCTAATTGCATACACTAGTTCATCAGGCACAATCCCCCACATGAACATTGAATGCTAATATGTTGTACTGAAATCAGACACCAACCAGAAATAACATCAATGTGTGAAAACGTATTATAAATAGAGAAAAATGCTGCAACATTATGCTGCAAATATTCTTTGATCACAAAGGCCAACATAAGCCTCTCAGAAAACTTCTGCAGAGTTATTCCTCAAACTTTATTTAATAAATTGCCCATCAAGAATGAAAGATTTCAGGGTGTCTTTATATGCCCCCCCATCCCCTGCTCACCCTTTGGGGACGGCCATGTAAAGACTCCCTCAGCCGCCACTGCCTCCTCCTCCAGCCTCTAGTGCGGGGGCTCCCTCCCCCCACCTGCTTCTGCCTCACAGTGGGGCTTCCCCCCACCTCCCCTCCCCACTCCCCTTCCTCCCTCCCCGCTGCCTCCCCCTCTGTGCTAGCTGTTGTCAGGGCCAGGAGGTGGCAGGGGCAGGCGCTGCCACCATGACCCCTCCTATCCCCTTCCCTCCCTTCCCCTCCCTGCTTCCCTCCCTTCCTTCCTTCCCTGCCACCCAGCCCCCACAACACCATGAGGCATGGGGAAGCCCTGCTGCTTGGGCAGCCAGGGCATGTTTGCTGCCGCCACAAACTTCCCCAGCAGCAGCTCAAAACTTGAACCTGTGCAGCATGGGCTCGCGCAGCCAGTCACCGTCCGCCCTCTCGGTGGCGCATGCACAGTTGGCCAAAAGCGTTATGGACAGACAGATACACAGACAGACACACTAAGCCCTTTATATGGAGAGAATAGGTTTGACTGAGACTGAGTTCAGAGGGATAGAACTAAGTGGAGAAAGCCCACTGTAGACTTGAGAATCTGCAGCATAGCTGGTGTCATCGTTAAGATTTTCTGGCCTGTATTCTGTACCTTGATTTCTAAAGAATCTTCTCGTCTGCATCAGTTCTGCCTCACGAAATGAGAGCTGACCACAGGAGGACTTTCAGTAATGTAAATGTCCAGTATAAAGAATATATTGTGTGGTGTTATGCACTATCATACTATCCTCTCAATTTAAATAAGGTTATTAAAACATTTTGAAAGAAGGTGTTTTTCTTATGAAATAGTTGGGGGACTTTGGTATTTTGCTATTAATATCAGGGATGAGCAAAAGAACAATCAACACACCATAGTTTAAGAGAATGATAGACTGGAGGATTTAAAAAGAATATGTCTTTCCAGTTCTACTTATGAGTGCTGTATGAGATGGAAGTAACATGATTAAATACTGATACCATTATAATATAAGGGTGAATGTATTACAGACACAACAGAAATCAAATGAAAGGATTTCAAGCCAAAAACAGACACCTTAGCAGGATCAGACTGTTGAACAGTGCCAGATTGACTACATGGAGATAGAACAAATATTTGGATGAAGCCACTGCAGCTTTTGTATTATTAAACATCTCCGCTGTATAGAAAGGCTTTTCTCGCATGCGGTGGAACATTCTGTACTTTCTAGGGAATCCAGCTGAGCTGACTTCAATGCCTTCCTTGAATCTAGTTAGGGCAAATTTTCCATTTTTATTGTTCCAACAGAGCATGGGACACTGCAGCTGAGGCAGGCAGGCACTTAAAGAGTTTTTTTGGTTTTGGCTTGAGGGGGGTTCCTTTGAAGGCTGGTGCTAAAGATATTTGTGAGCAGGCTCCTTTGTAAGCTGCATTGATCCAAGTTAGTCTTGCCTGGGTTATAAGAATATCAACAATTTTAACTGACCCCTTCATTTTTTTAGGTCATCAAATGCTTGCACAGATGTATTCTGTATGGGCCTGCAGAGGTGCCTCTAACAGTAGAACTTGTGCAGTTTCACCATGCTAGGAAATAGGATCTGAGGGAGCAAAGCTGTGAATCTATAGTGACTGCCTCGTGTTCACCAGGTGTCCTTGTGCAGTAAAACAAGAAGCTTGTCAGGGAATAAAAGGAGCCTGGGTGAAGACTGGGGATAATGCCAGAGCATCTACTGCCCCATAGATCCTCTGGTCCTCTTCTCGATGACAGAAATCTATAAGGCACATTAAGACTACTCTCCCCACTTCTACCCCAAGTACATCTGCCCAGTTTTTTCCCCAAATAGTAGCCTATAAGCATTTGACTCTAATTGTAGAGTTTTTCCCTTTTTCTGTCATTAAAAGGAGTTTTTATGCACAGAAAGATTTACTGAAGTGCAAATCATAAAATATTTAGGAGTAATCTCTTTATACACACATTTGCTTGGTACAGTATAGAGCCACACTCTGTGGGGAAAAGAACAGAATTTGTTTCTAATGATAGAGTCTTTTATTCATTCTGTCTTCAAAAGCCTAAATATTTTCTCTTTCTCTGCAGCTTGGATTTATGACCTTATAAAAATGAGATAGAATCAGCCCAGAAAGAAACAAAGGTTAGGTCTTCTCAGAGTCTTGGGTTTATGTCAGTCCCTAAAGAACAGATGTACAAATTACATTTTCCAAGATCAGATAATTAAAGACATACAGGATTTTCTCCAACAAGATCTAGACAAAATTTTCTTTTATTTAGCCACTTGGAATGATAGCTTAATTTTGTTTGCTGGTTACAGTGGTCTTGAACAATATATTGGATACTAATTAAAAACAATACTAATATAAGATAATTTAGATCAGTGTGAGGGTTACTATCAGAGGAAAGAGAAATATCCTGTTTATTTGAAAGTCTGTAACAAGAGAAGTTATGCTTTTTATTTCTCAAAATGTCAACAAATAAAAGGGAGCACTAATAACCATGAAAGAGAAGGAACAAATGATCTAATAGATGTTAGTCAGATTGCTTAAAGTGCTGCTATATTCTGTGGCATTCAGATACTATGGTGATGAGTACAATATAAGAACATGCAGTGCAAAGAATAAAATTGTTGTATTATTTAGACATAAAGCACTTTCACATTAAACCTAATTGCATTTTACTTGCTTGTATGGATTTTAATCATAATTGCACTTTGAGAATTGCATTTTCCTTCCTTCACAAATACATGCTAAGCTTTTTAAAAGTAGAAAATTAACTTGGAATGGCTCATTTTGTAACAGAGTTGTCCATTTTCTGAGCCTCAGAAAACATCCCAGCCCAGAGACTATTTTCCTCTTCAAGCAACTTTTCCTATTTGTCTGCAAAATCCCTTAATTTAATGTAATGCTATGGGAAAGAGAGAAGAGTCTTAGTAATGTAATAATTATAGTTATTTCTTTTGTCATTGCCAAATTGATTTCTTTAGCATAGGATCATAGAAAAGTAGGCTGGAAGGGATCTCACAAAGTCATGTAGTCTAGCCCCCTGCTCAAGGGAGATCTAGCCTAGCCTGCTCAAGGCAGGATCATCCCTGACTAAACCATCTGAGTCAAGTATCTGTGTAACCTGCTTTTGAAAACTACCAAGGATGGAGAAGCCACAATTTTATTATTGGGTTTGTTTTATTCCTGCCATTTGATAAGTGCTTATTTGTACTTCTTGTGCTCCTTTACCCCATGACATGATTCTTGGTGCAAGACTTTTAGCAGTGAATTAGATCACTGAGTAAAAGTGAGCTATGTTCATTCAGCAGGGCTTCCATTTTTGGATTATACTGAGGAAATGATTGCTTTTCTTTGGGAGTAATGGGAGATTGCCCCCTTTTAAGATCTTCCTTAGGCTCCAAGGAATCTCTTTCCTACAAGCTAATTCTTTGAAGAATTTTGCTATGGCCTGAGAAAACCCCCCCTGGGGCATGTCCCCATAAGCGGGAATATGCATTTCCTTGGGGAAAAATAGCAGTGGCACATATTTGTGCCGCTGGTACTTGTCCCTGAGGAATGCCTCTGCAAGTGTGCTCTGGCATGCAGCAAGTTGCCCCAGGTGGGGTAGGGGAGGCTGGGGCCAGCACCTGGCCTGGCCTCAGCAACCTTATCTGGGACTTGGGGGCTTCCTGGGGCTGCAGTGGTAGCAATCTGGGCATGTGGAGTGTGGCTCTGGTCAGTAGGGGTGTGCAAAATGGGCCGTATTTGATTCGGATTCAGCCCAAACCAGAGACAGTGATTTGTTTTGTTGATGGATCATTGACCCCAATTCAATTTGGTTGAATCCAAATCTGAAGATTCAATGCTGATTCACAGAATCAGCGATTCGGCCATAGAAACAGCTTTAAATGTTTTTTCCACATAGCAGGCGAAGCTCATGAATGCTGCAATGGTGGGGTGGATGGAGCATCCTACAGGAGAATGTGGGGGCCCTCTGTGTGCCCGGCACTGAACCCAGAAGTGGACCTGAAGTACTTCTTGTCCAATCCTGGGTCTGCTGCCCCCCGCCTCCCGACACCCCCTCTCCCCCTCTGGCTCGGCAACTGGCTGCAGAGGGACTCCAGATGCCCTCCCCAGACCCATGAGGCAGCAGTCACTGAACTGGGGGGGGGGGGGGGG
>NW_017729005.1:3412124-3430827 GCF_001723915.1 Gavialis gangeticus | reverse complement strand
GGGGGGGGGGGGGGGTGTGCATACTCCCTGGTGAACCTGGAAGTGGACCAGAAGTGCTTCTGGTCCACTTCCGGGTCTGCTGCCAAGGGGCCTGGGGAGCCCCCTGTGCTCCTGTGGGACACTCCATCGACCCCACCATTGCAGCATTCATGAGCCACCTGGTACTTTGAGGTATGTAGAAAAAATATTTAAAGTTGTGTCTACGTCTGAATCATTGAATCTTTTCAAATCTCTCCGAATCGATTCACAGCGTTCTGATTCGATTTGGAGAGATTAAAGGGCCCTCTAATAAGATTCCAATTTGGAGATTCGGTCACCAAATAGGGCCGAATCTCCTCCAATTTGAATCAGGGACCAAAGCTTCACACAGCCCTACTGGCCAGTTAGGCTCCAGTTTCAGGCAGTGCATGCTGCTGCCATGTGTGCTGCCCCACTTTTTTCTGGCATGGCTTTTTTTGATATCGGGAGATCCCAGTGTCAACAACTGCTATGCTGCAAAGTAGCAGTGTGGCAAACACCTGCATGTGCAGCACATGTGGTTTACAGTACCACAAACCACACATTCACGCTCGTAGGGACGTGCCCCAGTGCAAACATTGACTTGATTATTATGTATGAAGAGGCATCAGAAGCGCACATGAAATCTCACTGAATGATTGGTACTTACCCCAGTGCAGTTGCATCAGTTCATCAATTTGCTGCACTTGGTCAAATGGGACAGTTCTTCGTTGAAAACTGATGGAATTTTCTGTGTGAATAAAGGGCACCTATACGTGTGACAGAGCTCTATTAATTAAGTCTGCTGTGAGTCTGCTGGAGTGTGCTAATTAGTGTGCTCCAGCAGCCTCCGTGTCATGTATATTCAGCGTTCCCACATTTCAAAATGGTGGCAGGGGCGCTTTAATTAAAGCCTATCAAACTAGCTTTAGTTAAAGCACCCCCACCACCATTTTGAAGTGTGAAACTTTGAATACACGTGGCGCTGCGGGTGCTTTAATTAGAGCAGCTCTCAGAACCGCTCTAATTAAAATGCCTCCCCCAGCCCAGACCAAGTGTATAGATGCCCAATTTTTTTAATGAGCACTTGCCCATTTTAAAAGAAATTTTATTTTACTGAGGTAAAACTATTTTGTTCTATCATTCATTACTTTTGTTCTGAACTTTATTGTTCTACTGTTTCAACAAAGGGTATTATATTTGCTAATGATATAAGGATCTAATAGTTTGACATTATAACATCAAAACAAAAAGATTTTACTTTATCAAAGTGAAACCATTTGAATTAATCCAAACAAGTTCTTTGATGGCTCTGCAACAAAAACATTAGAATTTGTTTCATAGGAAATGTTGGAGCTTAAGTTTTTCATGAAATGAAATGAAACAACATTTTGGGATGTTCCATGTCATGGAAGCAGTACTAATCTATCATTAAAATTAAGATCATAAAAAAAAATTCTCATTGAGAAAACATGGGCAAGGTTTTTTTCCTATAAAGAGACCCTCCTTGTGGTGTCTTATGGTTCCCCAGAAATAAAACCAACCAACTCTTCTATAACTGTGGTGTAGAATAAGTTTAATATAATAGGTACTTGGTAACTGAAAAGGGTCATTTTCCCCTTACTACTTCTATTTTTGCATCCGTGATTTGGTTCACAATGTAAAATCTAGGGAAGGTCTTTAAATGTGAACACCTGTCTTCCATGGACAAAATATTATAATTAGTTGTCCTGTACTCAAAGTATTGTCCATCCTCTAAAGGCCTCTTGCGTGAATGCATGCCACAATGTTCTCAGACAGGGAGACCCTTTCCACATTACTTTCATCCTGATTTGTTATCTCAGCCCTCTTTCTACAAGGGAAAGAAAAACACTTGCTTTAATACATTCTTGGAAGCTGTGCAAAGTACAGACAGCATCCTGAAGTCTTCTGGTTTGTAACAAGGCAACAAAATTGCTTATTTTTGCAAATGCAAAGCAACCCTTCATTGCTTTACCTGCCAGTCAGAAACTGAAAAGTACAGAGATGTTGTTTTTGACTGCTGCCACTGCCTTGTTTTTAAGCCAGCAGGGATGTATAGGATAAAACAGGATGGCTCCATTGGTATTAAAACCAGTATGCTGTGAAATACCAGCAGGCAATACAAAATACATCAAATACCCAAGCACAGGCTTAAAACACTTCTACACTTGCTGTGAGTGAGGTTCAGGGTAGACCTTGTATCTCTAGGGCTCCTTTTTGATTGTCTGTTGGAATCTTATTATTACCTCCAAAAAGAGATGCTGGAGACAGATTGTGCACTACTGCCTGAATCAACACTGTTTGGCAGTACTTGAGCTGTGCTCTTATCTCCAGCCTTTATTTGGTCATAATGAACCCCTATTCTATTGCCACTCAACCCCATTACCAACATGTAATATTTGAAGCATCTGACTTAAGCAAACAGCACTATTAAATCTATCCCTCGTAAATGGTACAGACTTTACATTGTGTAAAATGCATTTAATTCTTTTTAGTGTAGAGTGCTTGTATAAATTGCATGTTTTTTTAACTTGAAAGCTTATTCATGTCTCTCCCAGCTATGCAGTCAGTCCAATAAAAGATATTACCCCCAAAAATCCTTTATCACAATTTTTGAGCCAGATCTTTGTATTGACTGATCTTTTACAGTTATTTATAACGAGGGATAAATTTGCTCTAATTAGTTTAATTCAGGTCACTATGCTGAGTTGCTCTAAAAGAGGATGTATTAATAATGAATGTATTGTATGTACATTGTATAGATCTAACCTACCCATTTGTTTAGATATGCCAGAACAAAATAAAGCTATATATACTATTGCAATGGAAATGCACTTAGATCCATTTAAATCCAGGGATTTCCTGAATTAAGCCAAAATTGGGGTAAACAAAATGTAATAGTTTGTGTTCCTATGTTGTGCGTTTGCATTTGTGTAACAATCATTTAATTTTGTGTGAGCTTTTTCTAATCTGGACCATCACTAAAGACAAAGCTAATGCACTGGACACATTTGATCCTGACTGTGTTTCATATAGAACTGTGAGGTCTCATTTGAACTCTTCTTCCTATTAAAATTCTCTTGAATATAGCATTGTATAATAACTGTTTCTGACTGGGCTATTTAAAAAGGTGTACAAAGCTGGATCTGGAAAAGCAAAATCCCCTTGGTGATTCATTTGCAAAATGTTCAGGAAAGTAAGAACTGGCAAAGAATTTCCAGCAGGAAAATGCATGCAAAGGGTTTAGAAAACTATTTCCTGAATCAACCAAACCCTTCTGCTTGGACCAGCATAAAGACAGGAGGAGCGAGTGCTGCAGTGACTCCCTTCTGGCATTCTGTCTCTTGCCCTGTGTTCACAGGAACAAAGGATATTCCAGGAAAATATAGAACATTATGAACTCATTTTTAAAACCTGGATGCAAAATGTGCATATTTAAAAAAACAAACAACCCCTAACCCCCCTCCCTCCCCTGGCGCTTCCCCTGCCCTAAAAAAATCCCAAACCAAACCTGTGTTTCCCACCACCTGGAAGCACAATTAGGACACATTTAATCATTCAGAAAACCAAGTCAGCAGTGCATTGTCCTGACCCCTCTTTGTTAGCAAGATGTAAAATTAACCTTCATGTTGTCTTGCATATAATATACATTAAAACAGATTAAAAATATAATGATTTTAACAGTAGTCAATGAAGTCAGTAGATAGTAGGTGACAAAATTCTTTGTGCAATGGACTCCTGTCATACAACAGTTGCCAAAAAATAAAATATAGTTTCTTACTATGCTATGTGGTGTCAGATATAAAGAACAAACTGTGACAACAGTGAATAAATTAAAACGCTTACATTCTTGTCTGGATAGTAACTGGGTTGAGAACTGAAAAAGATGGTGGCAGCACTTCCAAACTGACTTGGAGGCAAGTGGTATTGCAAAGAAATATGAGACAGTGAAAGACATTATTATTATTATTATTATTATTATTATTATTATTAGTTGCAGAGTACTTAAGTGACCTGCTCCCATAAAGAGTGGAAAACTGCTAGGGAAAGAGCCCTAGCAGTGAGTGGGGAGCCCCAGCTGCTGGTTGCCAGGGCAACCAGAGTAAGCTAGTGGCCCACACCTGCCAGTGGTCAGCTGACCAGAAGGAGCAGGGCCTGGCTCTCATATAAACCCCAAGGCTGAGGCCAGGAAGGCAGTTTCCTGCCAGCAGCCAAGGGGGAAGGAGCTCTTCCAGAGCAAGCAAGAGGGGGAGAGGCCTGACTGCAGGAGCAGCTTCTGACCATTGAGGTACAGAGTATTCCCCGGTATGGTTTGAATGATGTTGCAGCCAGGTGGCTGGAATTTATATTATTGCTCAGGGGCTTGTGTTTTGTTTACTGTTTAAGACCAGTGGTTTGGGTGAGGCTATTAGGGGATGGAGGAGGCCTCATAGGGGACCCATGGCAGCATCATAGAGGGTGCAGCATTGAGGGATGCACAGACCCCAGCGCCAGAGGGGTGCAGCATTGGTGGGGTGCATGGACCCTAGCGCCAGGAAGGCGCAGTGTGAGACAGGGCTGCGGAGAGCCCGAGGAGGACCAGGGGGCCAAGTTGTAATGAGGCTCAGACCGCACAACGTCAGTTCCATCTGTGAGGCTTGGGGCATGGTAAAGGGGTGGTTGGAGCCATGCATAACCCCTAAGGCTAGGGTGCCCTGAAACACCCATTGCAGAACAAGACCCACAAGGGGTCCAGGGGCTCACGGGGTCAGAAAGTACAAGACTGTGTCCAAGACGACATAAAGGCAGCCTCCCTATTATATATTTTACCATCAAAGATGTGGTGGGCGAGAATCGAGGGTGCCCTTTGGGCCAACTTGGCATGGGAAGGGGGCCTTGGGGAGATCACGGCCCTCCTACAGGACCCCGTGCCATGACATTATTATTTTTACAGTGATAGAAATCTGGTAGCACAGGTTCCAGTTCTGCAGGGCAAGCATACATTAAGACCATCACCAATCAGCAAAACACAAGTGCTGAAGTCCTAGCTTGGTTGTGATTACAGGCATTCCTCGACTTAAGATGTTTCAAGTTACAACAAATGGCACTTGCAACGTTTATAAATTGATACTGTTTCAACTTTCTGATGTTAGTTTTGACTGTATGATGCTTGATCCGATGTGACACCACGCCAGAGAACAAGTTTGCTGCATCGCCCATCTTCATGGAGAACATGTGTTCAAACTTCCTTGGACACTTCCTTTAACAAAGCAGACAAGACTCCAGAAAAATCTCCAGTCAAGACTCCTGAGAAGACTCCAGTCAAGAACCCTTCAAAAAGTCTAGCAAAGTCACCTCGAAGAAGTCCTTCCAAGTCAATATGATTGCTATTTACAATATAAATACATTAATGTAGCTATATTACTCATCTATGATTGACTGACTACAAAATTCTGGGCTATGTTTGATGAAGATAGGGTATCCAGCCTTGGTTAAGGAACCAATCCCGCATTTATAACATTGTTCCTATGGGAAAATCAGTTTTGAGTTATGACATTTTGACTTAAGACACAGTTTTCAGGAACCAGTTGTATCGTTAGTCCAAGGACTGCCTGTATATGCTATTGCACTGTGATTCCAAACACATTCATCATTGGATCTAGCCTGCCCTTAAGGGGTGCACCCAGACAAGTGTGCAGGTGCAGTTTTCAGTACCACATGTGCCACACATGTAGGCTTTCACTGCACTGCTAATTTGCAGTGTGGTGGGGTTTTTTGACACTGGGAGATCCTGGTATCAAAGAAACCTGCGCCAGAAGAAAGTGGGGCAATCCACATGACGGAGGCATGTGCTGCCTGCAATTGGAGACTGGCTGACCAGAGCCATGCTTGGGCTACCAGCCAGGGTCTGTGGTCCTGGATCACTGCTGCTGGAGCCCTGGGAGGACCCAAAAACCTCAGGTAAGGCTGCTGGGGCCAGACCAGGTGCTGGCTCCAGCCTCCCTTGCCCCACTCAAGGCAACTTTCTGCGTGCCAGAGTGTGCATGCAGGAGTGTTCCCTGGAGACACGTAGCAGTACAACTATGTCCAGACGCGTGTCCAGAAATCAAGGTGACACGTTTTGCTTAAATAGAAACCATCATTTTAGCTTAGCCTAAGCTGGAAATAAGCTACAAATTTTCAACAGCACAAGCGGTTGGCTACCAGAACTGATTGCCAAAGTATGTAATAGATTTACATCAAGATTGTGTGACTTTTCCATTACTAGTCCCTTTCTGTATAGTTTATTATATTGCACTTGTAATATATGCTCACCCTTCATGACCACACTGAAGAGTATGACTAACATCTGTGGTACAATTTTTTCTCTCATCCCCTCCCTATGGGGAGAAGAGTGTGTAGCAGAGAGGCTTGTTTTGGTGTTCTGTGGAATGTCAGAAAAGAAAAGGGCAGAGCAATGTGAGAAGGTTTGTGATGTTTCTTTCTTCCTGGTATAATTAATTCAGCTGTTTTGAGCCAGCCTGCAGGAAAGTTTTTTGTCTTGTACAAGGCAAAGAAATGTTTATTCTTATAATGGAGAGTTCCATTGTGCCAGGGGAGAGCAGTTGTAAACTGGAGTTGTCATCTTCTGGATTTCTTTTAGATATTGTAGGCTCAGACTGTGTAGTACTTTACAGACCTGGACCAAAACATTGAACTTGACCTCTGGAAAACCAATAAAGGATACAGAGGACAGGTTTGAAGTGCTCATAGAAACCTTGGTTGTTGAAGAAATTGCTGTAGAATTTTGTACTGGTTGGAATTCCCTGCACAGATCCAGCACAGGGTATCCGAAATCGTCTGTGGGCAATGAGGACCAGTATGTCAAGATCAAAGGTGTAAAGTGATGGTGATTCACTGTGTCCCAGCTCACCATCTGGTAGGTTCTTTAGCAAGTCATGGAAATTGGTGGACTCTATGAATCATCATGGTCTTTCTTGTGCCCTGGAGGAGCACTGATAGTTGCCTTAATGAGGTGGTGATCTAACTGTCTCCAAAACAATCACAGGTTGTGATGTCCTCAGTCTTGATATCCTGATCAGACCTAGGGTGTAACTGCCTCTGTGGGTTTGGCCAGTGATGAAAATTTGGGAATGTCATAAGAAAGCAAAAGAGTTTTAGGGATTTCATATTAGCAACCTTGTTGATGTACACTGAGATGAGAAGTCTAGAATACTTCACTGCTATTGCCAACAGATTCTCAATGACCTCCTTTATGTGACTGTAGTCTGTGTGGTGGCCAGAACTGAAACTGCCACAGCCACAGCCACAGTCACAGCCACAACCACTGCTTCCCGCCAGGAAGGGGATTGAAGCCAGCTTGTGCTTCGTGCTGGAGAGGGGCTGAATCCAGAGCTGAACCTGGAGCCATGACTTGGGGTAAGCAGCAATGTGGGGGAAGAAGAGGGAAAGTAGGGCAAGTGACAGGAAGGTACAGGTGTTGGGGGACGTAGGCACTGTGAGGAGGGTGTAAGCACTATGGGGGAAGGGGCAAGTATGGGGCAGAGCAGGTACAGGGGGGCAGACAGCAGTAGGGGCAAGTGGTGGAGGGGACAGGCAGAAGACAGCAAGGTGCATGGGGGAAAGGAGTGGGTGTCGGACTTGCTGCCTGCCCCTGCCTCACTGGGTGCCTCCCTGCCGCCATTTCCTGAAACGGCAATGCGGGGCAGGGGTGGGGGGGAAAGCGGAGGGAGTGACAAAATTAAGGCAACCACCCTATAGTTAGATTCTATACATGGAAAACTATAACAAATTTATAAATTTTCCATGTGTTGAATCTAATTTTGGGGCAGTTGTCTTAAATTTGAAGTCATCTTGGATTGGGGTAAATATGGTAATATTTATCCATATGGTAATGTTTATCCATATGAATAAAAGAGAACTAATAATAAGAAAAGGTTAAATCAACAAGAATTTTACATGGCTTATTTTAAAGCCTCACATTTGCCTCAAAGCTAGGTAGTCACAGACCATACGTTGAGTTGTGCTGATAATTCTGATGGCTTGAACACATCATATGCTTTAATATCTGAATCAGTGATCACCTGGCTGAGAACCAGAGCCTTCTGTCCAAATAGGTTCCCCCCACCTCTAATTCTGCACTTCTGTTCCTTTTATATTTATGCTACCAGATAGGCCCGTTCAGCTGTTATGCCATGAACTGCTTGCTAAAGGCCAGATCTAAGCTAAATCAAGGTTTTCCTCTAGACACACCCTGCAGGGAGAGGGGATGTAGCTCAGCAAATATCCTATCCAGGGCTGGCAGTTCCTATCCTGCAGAACCTGTGGCCACAGGGGTCCCCACAGCTAAGGGGCCCCCTGCGGCCATGAACACTCCAAATCAGTGCCATAGCAAGAGGGGTGGGCTGTTGCCACCACTCTGCATTGCTGTTGCCGGCTTCATGTCTGGCTGCTTGCCACCCCTTCCACCCCACCCTGCTGCTGCCTCCAGCTTCAGCTGCTCCTCACCTCCTCCCCCGCCCCTCCGGCTTCTTTGTGTCAGGGGGCACCCAGAAATTGTAGGCTAGCCCTAATCCTATCTCCGGCAGTGCATCCCTCACCCCACAGATGGAATTAAATACACACAACCGCATCTCATCGGCAGCCATCCTGTAGATCTGGCTGTTTGTCATGCTGCCATAGGAGTTGTTATACCCATTGCCTTGGTAGATTCTGGACTGTTTGATAACTCTGCAGATTTGGACTTTGTTAAAGCCAGCCAGATCTGAGTTCAATCCAAGGCCACTTGTAGCACCTGAGGTTCCCTACTATCCTCTGGACCCAGGATGTTTCAGACTGTTCCACTGAAGTCATCTTCCAGACCAAGAATGAATTGCTAAAATTTGGCTCAGTCTACTTAGTGAATTTTCCCTCTGTACTTGGCATCTCTGGGCTTGCTTTATATAGCCCTTGGATTCAGTGGCCCTCAGGAAGAAACTGTTTTGATTTGAACTACTACCATCAAAACTGCCTACTGAAGTTAGGTACAATTGCAGAAGAGGATGCTGACCCCATGGCACTGGGCCCTGATATTCTAGGGACCTCCAGGATTGCTGTAACATGTTCATCAGTACCCTAACCACTTTCTGAGTCAGGTAGTATCATACCCATTGCAGCATCCCAGATTAGGTAACATGATTTTTCCAGTGTGTTTTAATAAGAGTGAGGATATTCAACCACTGCACAGACTGCATGGTTAACCTTCAGCCTGGGGCAGCTGTTCCTTTTGGTCATCTCTACTCACTGTCAGAATTGGAACCTGAGGCCCTGAGAGTTTACCTTTAAAAAAACCTAATCAAAGAATTTATTCACCTCTCCAAATACCCTGCAAATACCCTGATCCTTACTGATAAGAAGGATATCTTATTGTACCACTGTGTAGATTATCAGACCCTGAGTGGGATCACCATCCAGAATCAGCACCTGCCACTTTTTATTAATGAGTTATTTGAAAGACTCTGCCAAATTTTGTTATTTGAGAGACTCTCTCAGTTTTTTCACCAAATTGGTCCTCCAGAGGGCATACAACTTTATCTATATCTGTGAGGGCGATATATACCACATTGTGTGTGGTATATAAATCATATAAATTATGTTTTTAAGGAAGTAATAGACCTTAAAGTTCACATATCTGGATGGTGCTCTCATTTTCTCAGAAATCCAGAGGCGGCACAACCATTTGTTCTCTTTGTCTTGGAATATCTCCACCAGAATAATCTGTGTGCAAAACTGGAGAAATGTGGATCTGCTCAGACCACGGAGATGTTACTGGGTTATATACCACACTTTCTCACATGCAAATAAAGCACACCTTGGTCTTGGAAGGTAGAATGTAGAAAAAAGATTTTTCCAGAGATATGGTTGACTATGACATAGAGTAAGTCCTCCTAGAAACATAGAGGGTACCTGTAGGTGATAATGGAGGCTGCTCTGACATGCTGTAAGTACAGTGCATCAGAGCGCATTCAATCAAGTTTGCTGGAGCATGGTAATTACTGCACTCCATCAGTCTCCCAAGTCTCATGTATCAGTGTCCCCGTGCTTCAAAATGGCGGCAGGAGCACTTGAACTAAACCTTGTCAAATGGCTCTTGGAACTGCTGCCCCGCTACCCCCGGAACATGTGTAAAAGTGCCCAAGTGTTCAGGAAGTGTGGCATCCCAGGAGACAGCCTGGGTAAGGTAACAGGAACTTTCTGCCACACTATTTTGACCCTATCATATACATGGTGTCTGCAGGCATGCTCCTTTTTCAGTGAAGAAAACAGCTTCTTTCCTAAATACACTTTTCTGGGGGAAAAGTGCATGTGTAAGTAAGAAAGTATAATCATCTCCTTTGAAGGACTGAAGATAGACTGCTGTAAGGTGGACTCTGAGAAATCCAGTTTCCCCCAGATTTCTTGGATTTGCAAATGTTACTGCAGGTTTATTAATAACTTCTCCAAACTTGTAGCCCTTATAACAATACATCTTAAGAAGGGGGTTGGTTTATATGGTCACCAGAAGCCAAGTTTACCCTCAACCATTTGAAGCAAGCATGTAACCTCTTCACCCATTCTGGCATAACTTTTTTCAGCAACAGCACATCCCCAGCTCTTCAGTCAGGCCTCTTACCAGTGAAGACATCAGAAACAGATCCACTCAGGAACCTTGCATCTCTAGAAGCTGTTCCTACAGAGCAGAATAATGACATCTGAGACAGCAAGGTTGCATTTCAAATGGCCAGGTTTCTACTGAAGGTCTTCACTGATCACAAAAAAAGCTTGGGTACTTATAATCTGTCCGAAGTCCGACGGAAAAAAATTCTTGAGGTTCAATTTTACAGTTACTTACTGGCCTAGTACCTGAAATAGGAAGGCAGATGTCCTGGCTCCATAGGACAGATATATAAAATCAATCCCACAGGCACCCTCTGCCTACTAGTGTTATTAATAGTATTGTGGAGAATGGTTTAATGGAGCTGCTCTAATCTTTCCTACCCTAGAATCCCTTATTCATTTTTTACCTAAAAATCTTTGTTAGTTGAGCTGCAGAAAGCTGAGCTTACTGTTCTTTCTGCTTTTGCAAATTGCATTGTAACATCTTATGTGAGTTAAAGATGTTGGAAAAAGGGAGGAATTGCTATCCTCTAACCACTAAAATCTAGGCAGGCAGCCGTAACAGAATGTGAGCTGCATTTTAAAATTAGCTTTAGCTTCGGATTTATTAGTTCAGTCAAGCTATTTGGTGGGAATACATGTGTGAGTTAAATTTGCTTTGATGAATTCTGTTTAGGCTGTTAGCTAAATAGATTGTTAGTTAGGGTTTAGAATTGTTTGTCTATAGGAGTAATTCATTAAATTTTAACCTGATAATTAGACTAATTAGATTTTGTATTATGTCAAGGTAGAAATAATTGAATGTTTATCCTTGTCATTTGATTACAATTTTTGAAAGTCAAAATGTAAAACTGGAAAACTTTGTCCAGTTAATATTATTGTTCTATTGAGGGGAGGGAGCAAGAATGCCTGAGGGCTTTGGTGGTTTGTGGAGACAATTAATTTATTTAGTAATTGATGAATCTGACTCAGTTGTGTTCACATCTCTGTAGAGACCTCTTGCATGTGAGGTCCCAGCAAAGGGGCATTTTTCAAGGATTCCAGGAGAGGTAACAGTGCTGTGGTGGCAACACCTCTTCTCTTTGCATAAGTAGCGGGGAAATTCACCTTGCATTCATCTTGTGCTGAGATGCAGGGAAATGATTTGTGGCAACTGTTAGTGGAAATCAGACTCTTTTTCAGGCTTGTGTGAAAGAGTGCTGATCCTCAGGGGCATAAGCATTTCCCAGGGCTCTGTTTCAAGCCTCTGACTGCTGGTTTGTGGTCATGGGAACTTGGTCACTTGATTCAGCTGACATGCATGTGCATCCACAGCCAACACTGTTCTACCTATTTGTACAAATTGAAGAACAAACTTAGCATGCACTTGAAGCTATTACAGTCAATGTTTCCAGGAACGTTTAGTAAGAAACCTTTTCCTTTATTCTAACAGATACCCATACCCCTGCATGGATGGGCTTTACTTCCCCGAAAACATAATTACTTAAACAGGTCAAAAAAGGGACTTCTTTTAAAATACTCCTTTGTAACCTCTTCAGGACTAGTCTTTTATTAGGCTGTGTGTAGGTGAAATGAGAGGCATATGTGCACAACACCTTAAAGCGGACTAAATGCTTCTGTACCACTTTAATGGTGTCAGTGTTTGCACACTTTGGTGGCATATTACACATTAATTCCAGCTGCTGTAGGAAATTCAGTGGCATAATGCTCCTTAAATGACTTGGGTCACAGCAAACTAAAACTCCTTCAAGCGGTTTTAGTTTGCTGCCCCTACAACCTTAGAGTGAAGCACCAGGCTCTGTGCCCTACAGGCAACCTGGCAGCAGCCTGGGAAAGCAGGCTCCACCAAATAAATGTGATGAGCCTGATCTTCCCTTCCTCCCCACTCTGGAGCCCGCCCGCCTGCCTGAGCTGCCCAGGGGCCTGGTGCTTCCCTCTGTGGCTGCGGTGCCCCCCAGGACTGCCCAAGCTGGGTGCCTGTGGGTGGGGGGATGCTGCTGCTGTGGGAAGTACCCCTCTCTTCCCCACCCCCTGCAGCCCAGAGACCGCTCTGCCTGCCAGCAGCTTGCCCTCCCCTCCCTGCCAGAGAGGCAGGTAACTTAACAGGGGGTGTGCATGACACAGGGGGTTAATCAGCCCTAAATTGAAGTGGTACTTTTTAAAACCCACCGCTTCAATTTAGGGCCCCTGTTTTGTCTACACCCACCCTGAGTCATAGTGTAAGCAAAGTTTACACTGAAGTCTCAGAAGGACAGATGGATTGAGAACTCAGAGATACTGCACATAGTTTCTCTATCACTGTAATTATAAATCAGTTTAGAAATTGATACAGTTAAAATAGTGTCACCCCCAAGTGTGAATGCACCTAAACCAATATAAACATGTTTATTAGTAGTTTGCTGGATAACAGCTCAACACAGAAAGTCCTATCGATTTTAACTACATAAAATCACACGCCTACCCAGAAAAGTCAGATTGATATAACAACCTTCTATAAATCAGAATGTAATATCCTTTTGAATTTCCTAATAGATTTTAGTCTCAATTCCAGGGTCAGCCTTGGTATTTTTCCACTCAACAGCTGCGGTGTTCTTATTCAGCAAGAAATAAGCAGACACAGTTTGATCAGGAAAAATATGTTTAAAAACACTCAATTAGAAACAACATTTTAATTAGAAACAACATACCACTCTTTCTGGCTTGAAGTTCTCACACTATGTCACTGTAGCAACACACTACAGCGACGTAGCATCAGTGGACGAAAACCATAACGCTGCAGCTACATTGCTGTAGCGATGCACTCTCTCAGTATAGTGTGTAATTACGGCGATTATAGCAGCCCAAAATAACCGGATGCAGTACGGGCTGTTACTGTGCCGTCATTTACTACTAAATGATGGCGCAATAACAATGGCACTGTAGGAACACGTGTAGACACACCCACACTATTTCATTGTTGATCTTTTTAGTCTCTCAGGTAGATAGGAATGAAAATATTAACTGTACATAGAAATATTTAATATTTAAATGTCCATGGAAGACATTTGCCAGCCCAGATACTAAAAACTCAAAGTATGCGGAAAAACTCAAAAACTACTGTCAAACAAGTTTGTCTTGCATGTATCAGATGATCTGATGGGCAGTTCTGCTCCCATAAAGATGAGGAGGGTTAGTGCATTTGGCCAATGGACTGCCAGTTTCATGGTCCTGCTTTAAGGAAGCTGGCTAATGTGAAACCTGAGGGTGTGCGCATCCCACAACTGTAAAAATCCTATGAATTTGTCAATATGGAATCTCAAAGGGAAGATAAATATTCAGAATCACACACAGTTTTGTCTGGAGGAGCTTTTCAAAAGCACAAATAAAATGTAAATGCAATATCCACCTAGACTTTCAAAGAGTGCTGAATACCTAATTGTCCTTCATGCCTTTCATAACCTCCTGTGTAATCTCTCAAATAAATGTCTTTGTGACCTAGCACATTGTGCATTAAAAAAATTAACTATGCCTCTGTAGTCTTAGTCTAGATTTGAACACAGACTTTGATTACAGCTGTCATGGAAGTCACAGCTGTCAGGATTTTCATGTTTCATTTTTTAATTTTTAATTTAAAGGTATTGATTTGTCATTCTGATTTTTTTTTCTGTAGCTAAACCAAACACTGAACAAATTCCACTGAGAATCTTAATAACTTGGGAGTTTAATACCGGACTGTAACAGAGAGAGCCGTAGCTCAATGACAACACTATTTTGACAGAGAGGAGTAGACAGAGCTTCAGGAGTTTTAATTTCCCTGAGGGGTCATAAGGTCTGATGCTTTCTAATATGTTAAAAGAAATCTAACAGAAGAGTTGTTTGGTTCATTAATTCTGACGATTTGTGGCGAACACATTCTTCCTATTATATGTACTAAAATAGAGGACAGAACAATGCTTAGGATATTTGATTGTATTTACATTAGTTTTTCCCCTTTCCAAAAGACCCACTGAGATTAAGAGTCAATTTTCTCTCCCCACTGGAAGTGCAGTAATTCAGGTTGTAGTAACAACACTAGCAAATTAAATAGCCCAGGGCACTTTGCGATATCTTAGTCAGGAGTCTTAAAGAACTGCTAGCAGGGAGTGTTTCCTGGTCCTGCAGAGGAATAATGGATAGGGTGCAATCTGACTAGATATTCAAAGTTGCCTTGAATTTGGGGTTTTGTGAAAGCAGGTCTTCAGGAGCCAAGCAAGAATTACAGGGCAGCCCTAAGTGCATTGTAGAATTGGAAGGGGCCAGTTTGGTTGTTTCTTCAGTTGATGAGGTGAGGGATTGTGAGGGTTATCCACAGAGAGCAGGGCAGCTGTATTAATGCAGGGAGTTTCAGTGTTTGTCATTATTTCATTGGCATATGAGCCAATGAAGTAACTTGATGAGTGAAGCTGAAACCATTGATACAACTCCCTTATAGTCTGTGCCATACTCTGTCTTTTGCTCCTCATATTTTCCTCTTAAGTGTGACTTGACATGTTTTCCTCTTAAATGTGCTTTGGTACTGTCATCCTTGACATCTCACTGGGCAGGAAGCCCTCTGGTTAAATGCTGCCCTCTGAATTTTGATACCTTTCTTTTGCTGAACTTCCGTTTCATTCCTCAGCTCCAGTTGCTCTGGTGAAAGAGAAATTCAGGTCTCTTAAATGTTGCATATTAGCACATGTGAAATTTGGTCCCATATGATGGTGCTTTTATCCAAACCAACTGGAAATATTTTTTCAAGTAAAAATTCTTGAGAAATGGGATTAAATACTTTTAAAAATATGTATAAATGCCTATGCTATACATGGCTTTGACCAATGGTATAAAGAGATATTTTTTGTTAAGTACAAAATATTCAAAATTTAAGAGAGAACTGGAATTGTACTCTATGACCAGGTCGGAAGAAATTCCCCACTCAAAAGTTCCACTCCACAGAGCATGGTGTCAGCGGTAGCATTCACAGTGAGCAGGATGGTTTTGTTTTGAAGTGAGATGTGTAGACTGAGGGTTTCACAGCAGGCTCTGTATTTTAATGGAACATGTTTGGACTTTTTTTGAAATCCTGAATGATAAATGGCTGCAATAGGACTTTTAATGGTATATATAATGACCCTCAAAAGAAGCATCAGGAGCCAGGCTACTCTCTTCTAGGAGCTTGGGGGTCTGATGCAGACCTAGAGAGTGACAGAAGCAGATGCTGAGAGGGGACAATGCCCTCAAGTGATACTTGCCATCTGAAGAATCTCCAAATTGTGGTTCTCATTACAACCTGGGATTAGGAGTAGTGTGTAGTGGGAGAGGCTTTCCCTTTCTCCCACCTGAAAAAGATTAATTCTGGGAAGAATGGCAATATACAGCTTACCTCTTACTGTATAGAAGAGATGGTTAGTTGGGAAGCAATTTTTTTTTCGCTGCTGCTGCTGCAATTTTTGCCTTATTATGAGAAGGCTGCCATTCCAGAGGGAGCTGTGCAAGCCATTTAAAGGCCGCCTGAGAGCTGTAGGATTCGTGTAACTGTCTGTGACAGGCATATCCGGTGGCTGTTCCATATTTGGCCCTGAATTCCCAGTACCTATTTTTGTTACTGAAACCACTGCACAGCAGTCCCTCTTTTTATTCAGGTGACCACCAAAGTGATTATAATGCTTATTGATTATTCTGACAAAATCAGAAAGCCTGAACATTTTAAGCCTCAAGTGAGCGTTTATTATGCTTTGTCAGGAAGAGTCTGATTCCAGATAATTCATTTTGCAATTACCTACATAAATAACTGATATTAAATGCAGTCAGACATGAAACATCTTGGATTATTTTTATTGCATTTCTTTCAATTGTTACAGAGTTAAAGAAAATAAATGTATTAAAAAGGGCTGATGCTCCAAGGCCTCACATAGGCAATACTCCATGGACTTCAATGGCTCAAGGATCCATCTGATGATGATGATTTCAAGCATGGGGGGTGACCAGAAGGTGATTAGACATTACCTGTGCTCACTTTACATAGGGATGTGGGTTCAGATCACAAATGAGTTGGCAGGGACACTAGAAAGGCAGTGTATTTTTACTCTCTAGGCAGAACAACACATGGAAGGAGTTCAGGAGAAACCATTTCTAGCTATACTTAGTGGAAGAGAGGGTAGCAGAATTGTGGGAACTTTAACAGAAACAGTTAAAAATAAGGGGGAAAGAAAGGAAGAGTACTTGTAATTTTGAGTAGAACTGGCCAAACAGCAGTGTTTCCCATTTGCAGGAATTTTTGTTTTGGTCTGAATTGGACTAAACCCTTCCCCCCCCCCAAGATATTTCTGGTGAACTAAAAACTGCCCAGACCCTGAGGCTGCTTTGTGAAATTGATACGCTTGTTGGTTTCACTGCTTAAACCTGAGTGTCTCTGTCCAGCCTGAAGACAGGCTCCCTGGACCTGCAAACCAAGCAGGGTTTCCTGTCCAGCACAAAGCTGCTGAGTACCCATAATCCCCTTTGTATAAGAGTGTGTGTAGGCTTCGAGTGGGTATTGGGACAGGGTGTGGGGGATCTCCCCTGGGTTGGGGTGGGGTGGTGGGAGAGTGCGGGTGGGTTGGAAAAGGCACTTGTGTCCAGACACAGGAAACCTGATTGGGAGGTGAGGTTTGGATTGGCGGGAAGGCTTGCTTGTGTGGGGGTTTGGGCAGGGAGATGGTGGTTGTGGGGACGGATGTCGCTGGGGTTCTCAGATTTTGGAGTGTTGATTCTGGACTTCTCTCTTGGTGTTTTTAATTAAACAATTTGGGCCCAACAAAAAGCCTTTATTACTTTTTCTGTTTTATTGGAAACTTTCTGGATGGCTCTAGTTTTGAGCCCTCTTTCCCTATGAAAGTATATTTCAGTGCACCTTAAGTACATCAAATACAAATCACTTAAAATTAGGGAAAAAAAGTTTATGGTGTCACCTTTAATCTCTGTTACATTTTTCTGAATTACAGGATAAGAAGATAAGGAAGAACTTTTTGATCATCCAACCCATCTTTATGCTGAGTACAGTATTGCTTTCCTAAGTAAATTTTTCATTGGTTTGTCTGGCTGGGTTTTAAAGTGTTCCAAGCATTGTTTAATTGTCTTGGAAGACTGTTATCAGCTGTGTGTGTGTGTGTGTGTGTGTGTGTGTGTGTGTGTGTACACATCCTGTCTGCATTTTTTCTGAGCCCTAACTTAAATTTATATGTTAATGTAATCAGTTTATTCTAGTTATAATCTTGTATATTAAATTAAATAATTCCTTTATGTTTCTTCAGAGTATGTTTTTTGTTATGCATATTACAATAAAGTTTAAAGAGCTGGAGGGAGATCAGAGCCCCATTATAAACAGGAAAACAAAGGGGCAGTAATATTTTTGGGTGAAACTACACCTCTTCTTATATGGGAGTGTGATCTCTTCTCATACAGGAGTGTGATCTATGGCACCCTGTTGCGAGATAATACAGGAATAAATTCACTGCCATGAAGTGAATGGCACTTGGCATGCATACAGATGAGGTAACATAATTCTGTGGGACACAACACACAAAATTGAACATCAGCTCAGTTATTCCTCATGTCTGTTTATGTAATAAGGCATCCTTACCTTGTTTTCATACCAGGGCTGATATTTCCCACTATCTTTCCTAGTTTTCATATTTTATTTAGAGTTTTTGATATGGGTCAAATCTCAGGGAGAACTGTAGGAACATTAAAACAATGGAACAAACTGCCTAGCTATGTTGGGGATCCCCTTTCACTGAATGTTTTCAAGGACAGCCTGGAAAGTCTGAGATAGTCTAGGACAGCGTTTCTCAACCTGTGGGTCGCGATCCAAAAGTGGGTCACAAGAATATATGACAGGGTTGTGAACAAACTTTAAAAATGGATTCTCCTTTAAAGGAGAAAAACATGGGAAATTGTGGGTTTTACCTGCAGGCTGGCAGAGTTGCAGGCTGGCAGAGTTCCAGCCTGCACAGGGCTGCTTGGGCCCCCCTTTACCCCACACCCCCCTGTCCCCACACACTGGGGGGGCTGGGGCCTGGGGGTGGGGGACAGCAGG
>NW_017729005.1:3410227-3411967 GCF_001723915.1 Gavialis gangeticus | reverse complement strand
GGGGGTGGGGGACAGCAGGTTGGGAGTGAGGGGCACCGGCAAAGCCAGGGGGCTGTTTTCTATTTAAATTATTTACTGGACTGGGACTGGCCACAAATGGGTCCTCATACAAAAAAGGTTGAGAACCACTCATCTAGGAGTAGTGAATCCTGCATCCGTGTTGGGGGATAGACTGAATGACCTCTGAGGTCCTTCAGTGCTGTGATTCTGAGGCATTGCTGGTCAACTTTAACTCTGTTAACATAGTTTTTGGGCAGAAAACATATGAGAAGAGCCACACCTCATTTTGTGTACCTTGTGATACTAGTAGATGTGACAGACAAAGGGTATGAAAGGAGAATACTGTCAATAGTCTGCTCAAGAGTACTGGCCCATTGGGCTAGTGTGATTCAGGCACACCAGTTTCTCTAACCAGCAGCCTGCAAAGGAGTAATGTGCTTATTATCATATCTCACTGCCTTAATGACCAGATACCAATTCAGACCTTGTCAGGCCAGGCCTCTCTTGGTCTGCTATCTGGTTCCATGTAAACCAGTACGGCTTGTTCCATGGTCGGGTTGGCAGGGTCTAAACCAGCACCCACAGCTGGGCTAGCCTGGGTGAGGAGGGTCTGTGGACACCCAGCAGGACTAAAAACAAGACCTGTCAAAGGGCAGATGAGCTCCTTGCAAGCCAACAGCCATCTGTATCTGCCAGGTCACTCTGCCGGAAGAATCAGCAATGGTGCAAAACACCTCAGCTAACCATGAATGATGTATGCCCCCGGTGGCTGGGGGGGCACGGTGGCAGCAGGAGCAAGCAGTGAGCTCCTGCAGATGCCGCTAGCGGTTTCAGCGGGGCGAGCACAGACCAGGGGTTGGTGACCACCTGCAGACGCTGGTGATAGTGGCAGAGGTGGTGGCGGCAGCCAGCGGTGATTGCTGACTGTCCACAGATGCCACTGGCAGGTCCGGTTTCATAGGGGATGCACTGCCATGGTCAGGGGGTGCATGTGCATCCATGTGCATCCCCTACCCTACGTGTTGCCAGCGTAAGGTGCCCCACTGGTCACAGCACCTTCAGGATTGACTTGACTTGACCTATTCCAAGCTGGGGAGATGGAGACTGTCTCAGCTAGTCTTACCAGGGAGACAGAGACTACCCCTGTTACACAGGTAGGGAATGAAGGCCCAGGGAGCTCCAATGAAGTCTGCAGCACGGCCAGGACCCGAGTTCCAAATACCCCGAGCCCGATCTCAGTCAGGACACGAGCACGCTCTACAGTTACAGGGGTGGGCAAAATGCAGCCTGGGGCCGGATGCGGCCCGCCAGGCCATTCTATCCAGGCTGCAGGGCCCCTACAAAATTTAGAAAATTAATGTTAATCTGCCCTGAGCTGCCTGTCATGCGGTCCTCGATGGCTTGCCAAAACTCAGTAAGTAGCCCTCTGCCCAAAATAATTGCCCACCCCTGAGTTAATGAGTAACTCAGTAAATGAGTGGATCGGGCAGGCACATGGTCCGGGCAGATAAACTCTTCCAGCTCCTGATGGAAATGCCCCACTGTAGGCCAGAGGTGGGAGGGTGGGCGCTAAGACCAGGCCACCACTGCTTGTCTCCGCAGCCAAAGTCCCCGCATGCCTGGGTCAGATCCAATGGCCCCGGCACACGGCAATATTGGCAGGCTCTTCTGCCAGCGACACCTGAGGCAAAGTTGGCGCATCACTGTGTGCCTCAGGGGAGGGTGGTCTCCGGGAGCCCC
>NW_017729005.1:3409270-3409471 GCF_001723915.1 Gavialis gangeticus | reverse complement strand
GTGGCCGCGGGGCGGGGCGGGGAGGAGCAGTGGGTCCCGCGCCGCCCCGGGGCAGCCGGTCCTCCCTCTGGGAGGTGCTGCAGAGCCAGGCCCCTGGCAAGCCCCGGCCTCTTGCTTCGCACCCCACAAAGTGGAGCCAAAAAACTCCTGCCCCGCCGTGGGCTGGGCCAGCCATATCGTGCCCCTTTCCTTAATGGCGGG
>NW_017729005.1:3407975-3409048 GCF_001723915.1 Gavialis gangeticus | reverse complement strand
GGGGTTGGTGACCACCTGCAGACGCTGGTGATAGTGGCAGAGGTGGTGGCGGCAGCCAGCGGTGATTGCTGACTGTCCACAGATGCCACTGGCAGGTCCGGTTTCATAGGGGATGCACTGCCATGGTCAGGGGGTGCATGTGCATCCATGTGCATCCCCTACCCTACGTGTTGCCAGCGTAAGGTGCCCCACTGGTCACAGCACCTTCAGGATTGACTTGACTTGACCTATTCCAAGCTGGGGAGATGGAGACTGTCTCAGCTAGTCTTACCAGGGAGACAGAGACTACCCCTGTTACACAGGTAGGGAATGAAGGCCCAGGGAGCTCCAATGAAGTCTGCAGCACGGCCAGGACCCGAGTTCCAAATACCCCGAGCCCGATCTCAGTCAGGACACGAGCACGCTCTACAGTTACAGGGGTGGGCAAAATGCAGCCTGGGGCCGGATGCGGCCCGCCAGGCCATTCTATCCAGGCTGCAGGGCCCCTACAAAATTTAGAAAATTAATGTTAATCTGCCCTGAGCTGCCTGTCATGCGGTCCTCGATGGCTTGCCAAAACTCAGTAAGTAGCCCTCTGCCCAAAATAATTGCCCACCCCTGAGTTAATGAGTAACTCAGTAAATGAGTGGATCGGGCAGGCACATGGTCCGGGCAGATAAACTCTTCCAGCTCCTGATGGAAATGCCCCACTGTAGGCCAGAGGTGGGAGGGTGGGCGCTAAGACCAGGCCACCACTGCTTGTCTCCGCAGCCAAAGTCCCCGCATGCCTGGGTCAGATCCAATGGCCCCGGCACACGGCAATATTGGCAGGCTCTTCTGCCAGCGACACCTGAGGCAAAGTTGGCGCATCACTGTGTGCCTCAGGGGAGGGTGGTCTCCGGGAGCCCCTTCCCGCTTCCACACATGGCTACCCCAGTGGCTGGTTCAAGACGTGGGGACCTGCACCGGGCAGCAAGTTGGCTTCAATCCTAGCAGAGATCCCGCACGGCAGCCCAGCTCCAGCCGCCGGGAGCGCGGCCTGAGGGCCCCGCCGAGAGGGCCCCCCCCGGGCCCGCGGCTCCCCGCTGCTGGCG
>NW_017729005.1:3393146-3407179 GCF_001723915.1 Gavialis gangeticus | reverse complement strand
TCGTGCCCCTTTCCTTAATGGCGGGTGCCTTATGTGCCCCTTCCTGCTAGGGGCAAGGAAGCCAGGTGGGCCGGGGCTGGGTGCCGGGCATCGGGGGCTGGCCTGTGCAGCTCGGTGGGAAGGACTGGGTTTCAAGGCAGAGCAGCTTTGTTGGTGGTTTTGCAGCACGAGTGCTAGACGCCACGACGCACGTGAAGGGACGTGGCAAGTTGTGGATGTGTTCTGTCACCTTGCCTGTTTCTTCCCGAAGGTGGAAAACCTGACTGAGTCCTTCAAAGGCATTTGGGAAATTATTTGGAAGTAGTAGTCTCTAGGGAGTAGGACATCTGTTTTTCCCATTCCTTAACCAGCTGTTTCCACCCATGTGACACAGATTTAGGGATGAGGTGCAGGGTGGAGGGGAGAAGGACATTACAATCTTCTTTGGGGACTTTGGACTCCACTTTGAAAGTGGAGAATGGTAGTTTATGCTGATGACTGCATTCTGTATATATTTTGCAATTAACTGGTTAATTGTGCAAAAAAATTTTAGCCCGGCAAAGTAACTGTCATGCCATAAAATGACTGTGTAGCCATAGAAAGAGCCAACCAGCTACAAAGTTAGTGTGTGAAAATATATAACAATTCTAGCTGGTTTCTGTCCAGCTTTAATTTGAATGTGTAGCAGGGCCCTAAGAGGATCAATGTGAGGAGCTGATGTAGAACTGCTAATACACCTCAAATTCATACCGTGGCATAATGTGCAGTAGCTTCCCAAGGTCCTTTCTCTAAGGTGGTAAAGCTGTTGTGAAATAGCATAGGGTGTGAATGTAAAGCACAGTAGCACTAAGTGTAGGTTGAAACTAAGGATATTTAAATAGGATTAAGATAGCTGTTCTGCTTTAACAGCCTATTTCTAATCAACTCGGTGTGAACATTTTTAGCAGCCTTCAGCTACTGAAGGGTGTCTGAAAGAGGATGGAGCTGGACTGTTCTCACTGGCGGCAGATGACAGAACAAGGAGCAACAGTCTCAAGTTGCAGCAAGGGAAGTTTAGGTTAGATATTAGGAAGAATTTTCTCACTAGGAGGGTAGTAAAACACTGGAACAGGTTACCCAGAGACATGGTGGATCACCATCTTTGAAGGTTAAGACCTGGCTAGACAAAGCTTTGGCTGGGATATTGTAGTTGAGGATGTTCCTGCTTTAAGCAGGCGGTTGGACGAGATGACCTCTTCCAACCCTAGTTTTCTATGATTTTTATGATTCTGTTCCAGAATAGAAGTACCTTACTGGCTTAATCCACTTCCATTTTTGGGGCTTCTCTACCCACAGATGCTCAGAAAAATTAATTCAGATTAACAAAGCTTCATGAAATAGTTAAAATGCCTTAATTCAGGGTAGTTTACTTCACTTCCACAGTGAAAACTACCTTAACTTAAATTCCATACTTTTAGAATAAAATGCTTATAACAGGGTGTTCAGTCCCCTTAAGAGAGGGCAGCATGGGCGACTGGTGTCACCTTAGTCAGGGGGGCACATACCCCCCAGCGACCAGTCTGACCATGGCGGGGGGGGGAACCCCCAGTTGCTATCTCACCGACTGGGGGGGAAGTGGCTGCAGTACTACATCCAGTGCTCCCACTCCCTGGTTGGTGCTTGCAGGGGGGGCTCCGGCACTCCCGCCTACCCGTTGCCTAAGTGGGGAGCGCGGCCTGTCAGGGGGTGCACATGCACCCCCTTGCACCTCCAAGCATCACCACTGAAGGGCAGCCAGACCTGTTGAAGGAAGTGCAGCTGTGGAGCATTCTGCTAACTAGGGAGGGTCACTGGAAATTTAAAAACCTCCCAGCAAAGAAGGGAAAAGTAAGCTTTGAGGGAACAGCTTGTTGCAAGGAGGAGCCAGTCTGTTGCACTGGGGAAAAAGCTGTGAAAGGTAGCTCTTTTAGTGTTTGGAGAAGACAAAGGATTTTGATGTTTTAATTGTCTTGTTAGTTCCTGAAGTTTGTTCCGTGGAAAACGAACTTCTTGAGGAATTAACTGCAGAGCTAACTGGCTTAATTGGGCCCATTCATGAGACCATAGTGAGAAGCTGCTCACAGGTCTATTAACATGACTCCTTCTCCTGAACATTTTAATAACCACTGAAATAGCAGTATGAACACTTACATTTGGGCATGTGAGTTAACACCCCAAGGAGAACTTTGGGGGCATTTTACACCTCATGGCTATTTTTTCACGCTATCTGCAGGTCCATATATATCATCTTGTCCCAAACTGTCCTCATTCAGCTCCTGCATGTGTTGTCTTGTGTAGTAGTTGCATACCATCAGACAGTCACAGAGGTTTAAGGCTGGAAGGGACCTCATGAGATCATTGGGTCCAGCCACCCTGCTCTGGGTGGGAAAGACTGCTGGGATTTCTTGAACTGCCTATCCTGGTGATAAGTGAGAATGAATGTGGTAGATGTGGAAGTCCATCCCTCAAACACACTGATGGATATTGGATCTACAGGGAATTTCCTTGAGGCAAGGACAGCTGCTGCTGCACTTTAAGTCATAGGGCTTTAGTGACATCCAAGTGGCCACCGAAAGGCAAATCATGATGCTGTGCAGTAGTAGATCTCTGTTAGGATCTCTAGACTCAAGGCAAATGATAGTAGTGTTGGGAGTAGCACTATTCTTTGGAATCTCTAGGATCTGTGAAGAATATTCCTTGCAGTATTCTGCTAGAATTCTTCAGGGATGGAGTTTCACAGAGTCATTGTGTGAGCTGAGAGTAAATCACCTGCAAAGATGCTACTTGCACTTTTCTTTACAGCCAGGGAATAGATATATATATATATATATATATATATATATATATATATGGGGGTGGAGCGGGTGTCTTTTTTTGCATGTGAATTTGTGGATGGTCCAACCTCATCAGTAGAATTAGGCCAACTTTTTTAACTTAGTTTGCTGAGAAATAGCATGACCTAAACTAGTAACAAATTTGCATCTGATTCAGCAAATAATTTTGACTAAAAATTTGGGAGGAAAAACTTCTACGTATTTAATTTTGGAAATATTAAGTATTATTTTTCAACATTTATGTAACTGAACTCTTCAGATATTTGTTTTAAAATGTAATAAATGTCATTTTTGTTTTAAAAATGAATGTTAATTAACAGATAGGTTAAATAAAAAGGCTAAATAACTCCCCTAAAGGGAAATAAGGCTACAAAGTGTTAAATAACTGCAAATGAAACCAAACACTTTGGATTGACCCCAAATGGCATATTTTGATTTAATTTTAATCAAAACCCCAATGACTAGTTTGACCTGAACTGGATTTTTATTCTAGCCAAACACTAAGCCAAAAATATTATTTGACCAACTCTTTTTATCAGGATGGATGCTGAATATTCTGCAGCCAACAACGAGCCACTGCAGTCTTTGAGGCCTGAGATCTGTGTTCTTTTCCTGGCTCTCACATTGTCTTGCTTGGTAACCTCAGGAAAATAACTTATTTTTTTTCATTTGTACAACAGGGATAATGAGACATCTGTGCCTTGAGAACTGTAAATAGTAAAAGCACAATATAAAGTGTTGAGGTGACTCTAGTTATTTTAACGTTGTTTAGGAGTGAAGGCTAATATAATTGTCTTCTTAAGGAATGAAGTATTAGAGAGGGAGGGAAGCATATAAAGAATGGCATAGATTTTGCAAATAAATGAAGTCAATCATATTTATATCCCTTAAATCTGTTAGTCTTGTCAGTACCCCATTACGGCAATGGAATATATTAAGGACTGATTTCAGACTTGGAATCTGTGACAGGAATGTCTGAGAACTTGTTTAGGATTACTTTTACTATGGTTATAAAATATTAATTTTCTCTTCAGTTCATAGGGCCAAAACATTGGAAAGAAAAAGAAAAACCCTGATCTGTGCAGAATCTGCATATGTAGGATTTTTCTGACTTCTTGGAGTTGTAGAATTTAGAGATACAAAAGCCTTTCCAAGTTCTTTTTTTCTAACTATTTCTGAATTGTTTCAGTGGGCCAGAAAATCTAGGAAAATGACTGATATGGGCTGAATTTAGATTAATTTTGGTGGCTGTTGGAACAGGTGTGTTCCCAGGGATTCCAGCTACTATAACCTCAGGGAGACGCCCCTTCCAACATTCAGACTCCAGGGGCTGAAAAGACCCCAGGCAAAGCTACTGTGCTGAGGTCTCTTAAGCTCGTTGTGGGGGTGTAGGCTCTCCTGTTTAGAGATGGGTCTGTCTGCACAGTTCTGTTTTGATTCTTCTGACTTTTACATAATTTAGATGTGCCAATGTTAGGATCTTACATGTGGGCTTTCCAATTTATAATAGGGGCCCTTTTACCTGGTAACTTTGGGTAGCTCTCGGAACTCTTAACACGTATATTATCCACACATTAACACCTGAAAGTTTTAAGCACTCATTAGGTGGTTCAGATTTACACCACTCCAGGACAGGATTATCTCTGATCCATGTTACCCAGCTCCTGTTACACTAAGGTGTAGCTACTCTAGGTTGCAACTTAGTATAAACACTCAACCTGCCCCATCTCCCCTGCTGGAGCCCACTCTCCCCCCCCACCCTGCCAGAACCCCAAATCCCTGCTTACTGCACCCCTCGCTTTTGGCTTGTGGTTGCCTGTGCTGTTTGTTGCAGGGGAGCAGGCAGGGAAGTGTTAACCTGCCTGCCTGGCCACTGCCACCATGACTGCTCTGTGGGCCAGGCTCAGCCTGGAGAGGAGCAACAGCAGGGCAGTAACAATAGTAGGGTGAGGAGGGGAAGTCAGGCTAACACTTCTCTGCCTGCTCCCCTGGGACAGGCACAGGTAGCCACAAGTGGACCCTGAGGGGAAGGGGGGAGTCCTGGGGGAGGGCAGGAGGGAAGCCCAGAATTGGGGGATGGTGGTATTTTTACTTTTTAGTCCTCCAGGCCCCTGCTGGCCTGAACATGTGACTACTCCAGACTCAAGCTGCCCTTAACACCCATCAACTTTTGTGCAGCTCATAGTCGTAACATGTAACAAGGCCCTACAATTACAGGCTTCCCTCACTTTATGAGGATTCTGTATGTGCAAATTCATTCCTATGCAATGACCCTTTTAATACCAAAAATTCATTATGTGAGGTAATTTCACTCTCATGCAGTTGGTGTGGTGAGAGTCCACAGTCAGCTGCTTTTTGCAGTGTATTGCGTTAGTGACACGCACCAACATATAGTTTCCTGTGTGGATCTGTGCTCCTTGCTTGTTGTCTGCGACGTGTTTCTGTAGTTGCCATCCCTGTTATGGTACTATTCACCAGCAACGTGCGCTTGTGTGTACTGTCTGCTATTGGTGAGTACCAAAATTGTCTTGGAAAAGTGGTAGAAGTGGGTCTGGGGGTCAGTACAGTTGAGATCTTGGAACCTATCCTTATTTGTTACACTGTAAAGTGGGTTCCCTGTATGCGAATTCAAGTCGTGCTGTTTTCCAGGAATGCATGTACAGCATAAAGTGAGAAAAACCTGTATTCATGAGACCTTTGATAGTTGTAAGCAATGGACTTTGCTACACTACTTAAATAAACCAGTGTTATTAAAGAATAAAGTATCACTTAAAACAAGTCTTAAATTTGGTGCTCAGTATTCCAGCTCCTTTCCCTTGGACCCCACAGGCAGAAAGCTCCCCCTTAGCTTTAGCAGCTGAAGATAGCCAAAGGAGAGAAAGGGCTGAACTCCTGCCCTTTTATAACTTTACAGCTCCTCTTTTGGGTGATTGCCTTATCAGCTACCATCGGGTGATAAGGGACTCCTATTAAGTGACTTTGTTGCAAAGGCAACCTCTTGGACAACCCAGTTCTCTTCAGGAGGAGTGGGTTATTGTCTGAGGTGATTACATTACATTATAGCACTTTGTCAATGACACAGGGCTAACAATACCCTTTAGAAACTTTTGTGCAAGATGGAGAATAAAAGACAGGAGGATGGCCAAGACCAGTTTTACAATCAAAATGGAGTTTCCAGTTTGACGGATACAGAAAGAAATCATAAACTGAGCAGAAACCATAAACTGTACACAGAGTCCTCAAATCGCAGCACATGCGAGTATGGCACATTTTGCTGTAACAGATCCATAACTGAAGTTTACCCATATGCGTCCCTACTGAAGTAGGAGGAGCCTTTCTGAAACCAGTACGGTTCCTTTAACCCCTTATCTGTCTGAATGTGTGTTGAAACCAGCTGAGGATTCTGTGTAAAGGCTTCTGAAGGACTGAAGAAAACAAAATGTTCAAGATATTTCTTCTTTGACTTTAAACAAGTTGAGATAGGCATGGTTCAGATCTGCCTTTCACCATCAGTCAGCTGAAACCCTTCCTCCTGTAATTGGGTAGTAGGAGCTGATTCTGTGAGGTGCCAAATGCTTTGCAGCTTCAGGTGCATAAAGAGTATAACCTGGGCCCATGTTTAATTCACCGAATTATTCATTGTTTTCCTTGTTGGTGAATGGAGAGTATAGAAGAAAAATGTGATTGCCTTAAAATATGAAATGGTAGAACATCATTCTTCTTCTGGATGTTGGAATGCATCTCATTTAATTATCTATGGCCCAATCCAAAAACTACAGGGGAATAGAAATTACTTTAGTCTCATTAAGAGTCTGAATGGAGGTCGAAAAGACAACTTTCATGCGGAGCATTACTGTTTTATACCTAACGCTTGCAATGCTGGTTCAGAGGGTTCTGTGTTGGTTTTGGGACACTGCCTTTCTTTATTTTGTGCTTTGTACACCGCCAATTGAATTGGTACTTACATACGTATTGTGGAAAGAGAATTCTAGCTTTGTGCAGGGCTGTCCCTAGGGGGTGCGAATCGGGGCGACCACCCCGGGCCCCATGCTTTGGGGGGCCCTGTGGAGCCGGGTGGAGCAGCCGCAGGCCTTCCTAGTGCTGGTGACTCTGTGCCACAGCTGGCTTTTCATCCGGCCACTGGCCAGCCCTCGGCCTCCACCCCGTTGGCTTCGTCATGTCCAGGCACCGCACCCTGCTAGGACTGTCTCTCTCTGGCTTTGTACAAATTTTCTTGCTTGGATACTTCATTTAACTGAAATAAAAAAAAAAAAAAAAAAATGGTGTTTGTCCTGCATTGCTTGGGTTAAAACTGAGATTACTCCATTCAGATTATGTATCTGTAGGGCATAGATTGTATTTCTTCATATCTGGAGTTCCCAGTGCAATCGTCCTGTTATGCTCTTTGAACAAATGCTGAACACGCAACAGAAATTTGCAGTGTGTTTTATAAAAATATTGGACTGTGAGTGACTTGGGTCATTGAGTCTAGTTTGGGGTGGGCAAAATGGTGAATCTGGTCAGCAGCCAGACTCCATTTCCCAGCAGCCCCTGCCGGCATATTCCATGGAGACCCTAGCAGCAGCTGCACTGTGCTAGTGCAGGGCCAGGGTTTCCATGGAGACCGATCCCAGCAGGGCTGGCAGGTCACACAGCAGGGAGTGGAGCTGCTCTGCAGCCAGGCTGGGATCTTGCGTGGGTGACAGCGTGGTCTGGTGCTAGGGCAGAGCCACGATCTGCAGCCTGCACACCCCTGCCCAGAGCATGCAAGCTGCAGATCATGGCTCTGCCTGAGTTCTGGACCACGCTGTCACGGCCGCAAGATCCCAGCCCTGTGCAGAGCAGCTCCACACCCTGCTGCATGCCCTGCCAGTACTGCTGGGGCTGGTCTCCATGGAAACCCCAGCCCTGTGCTATGGCAGGGCAGGTGCTGCTGTGGTCTTCAAGGAAACCAGTCCCGGCCACATGGGCAGGGGATGCTGGGAAATGGAATCCAGTGCTGGCCAGATCTGACTTGCAGGTCAGACTTTGCCTGCCCCGGTCTAGTCGCTTTACTTTTGCAGGCAAGCATATCCTATAGTCCCTATCATAGACTGATCTATTGCCTATTTAAAGGGAGTTGGGTCCCATCCCCCCAGTTAGTCTTCATGGAAGAATGTTCTAGAATCTTGCCACTTGGCTGCTTAAAAACTGACTCCTAAGTCCCAAATTAAATGTATTCATGGCTGTTTAATACCTATTTGGTCCTTGGCTGACATCCTTTAGTTTGAGTAATTCTTTCTCTTCACAGGTATGTGCTCCATTTCCGATTGTTTGTTTGTTTGTTTTTAAATATGCCTCCTTGTAAAATAGGCTCTCCTCTCCTTTTGTAATCGTAGCAATCCTTCTGTGGCTCCTTTCTACTTTGAGTTCATCTTTCTTGCTCATGGGTGGTGAGAATTATATGTAGTATTGTAGATAAATTCCCACCAGGGGTTTCCACAGTGGCACCAGTAACACCATGTCTGTACTGGAAATAACTCTGCTGATACAGTTTAGGATTGCATTTGCCTTTTTCTTGGCTAAACCATGTTTGTGGCTCACAGTCACGCTGTGGTGATGTGTACACTTGTCTTTTTTTTCTTTCCCCTCAGTTATTTCATACTATGAGCTCTTAGTGTATTGCAGAAATTCTTACTTATTACTGCCACAGTATATAACCCTATTTTCTGAACTATTAAATTTCCTCATTGCTATTCCCCAGTCCTCAAATAGATCAAGTTCTTCCTGTATGATACTTCAGCTCTTTCCAGTATTAATGAGGCCTCCTAACTTTGTGTCATCAGCCAGCATCTTTGTCATGCTCTTACTTTTTATATCACTGTAATTATTGGGGAAAAACAATTAGAATGGAGAAATGAATTTTGTGCTCAATCTTTTATGTTTATAAATGCCATATTGCCTCTGAAATAATTATTTTTCTCTTTCTGTAGTATTTTCTTTTTGCTAATGAAAGATGTAAGGTACAATAATGTGTTCTCTGGAAAATCACTGACTGAAATCAATACAGGAAGTAAAATACAGGGCTGGCACAATGAGGTGAAAGTTGTAGCTGTCAGCATTATACAGAAGTGGTCTGATTAATATTAGTGACATTTTCTTTAAAGCCTGAATTTTCCTTTTGTGGAGGTTCCACTCACTAAATTCAAATAGCATTCATTTTCTTCTATATTATGGAACTAAAAAAATGACTTAAATAGCCCTGAATTTATCCTTTTGTAATCAGGCTTATTATATATTCCAACTAAATATATGTGATCAAGAGGATAATCATTCAGAATATATTTTAACTTGTCAGTGTTATGACTAGTGACGTGAAATTTGGGTAACGGATAAAATTCCTGAGGAATGGTGACCCTAACAGAGCTTGGATAACTTCAGTGTCTCTCTTGGATTTTTTTTTTTTTTTTTTAACCAGTTCTTTCAAAGTCAGTATGAGTGGTGGAGACTACTTTTTATAATTATCGCTAGTTGTATTACTCCTATGGGAAGTCATAATAGTGTAGGTCAACTATAGTATAAGACAGTGGTTCCCCAACTTCTTGGGCTTGATGATCACTGTTAACCCTCAAAATTTCTCATGGACTGTTGTTTACTATTACTAACTGGGGGGGAGGGGAGCCTGGCTTCGGGCTGCACTCAGGGTGGGTGGTGGCCGTGTTAGAAGAGGGGATTGGGGGGGCTATTGCAAATTTTGGGGTGGCTGCAGATCCTCCCATAGCTCCTCTCCCAGTGCCGCCATTACCTGCCCGAAGCACGGCTCGGCCCAGCCCCTGCTGGGAAGAGCCTGGCACAGCCCCGGCCCAAGCCTGCAGCTGCAGTCTGTCCCGCCCTATGCAGAACTGGGGGGCACAGGCCCCCCCATGCCCTCCTGGAGTGTGTGCAGTAGTGGGACCCCCCCCTTGTGCCCCCTGGATGAACCGTGGCTCTGTCTCATGCTCTGCCCTCCTTCCTCCAGCTGGGCAGCGCCTGCCTCAGCCCCAGCCCTACTCCCTCCCTCACTGCAAGGGTCTTGATCTGCCCACCCACTCCCCTTCTCTTCCACCACAACAGATTTACCCACCAGACACTGCTCTTCAAGCTGCCAGGCTGCGTATCAGAAATCAGATCAGTATCAGCTGATATGCCTCCTTAAAAATTGGCTGTTGCTGTTGGCCCCAAAAATCTCTATCGGTGCACCACTAGCTCTAGAATATACCTCGTCCCGCATACCAATAAAGCCACCCTGCTCTGTGGCTGGTTGGACCAGGATATAGCAAGATACACTGGCAATATCAACTCAGTTTTGTCTTCTACCTTTCTTCTCATGCTGATGATCTGCCTTAAGCTATATACCTTCAGAAAATTTAAGTCCTTAATATGTTTTTTTTTTTAAAGCAGACACCTTTTGTTTTTACTAATAGCTTCTATTAGTAAAATTGAGAGAATGCTATGCATTTGCTTACTTTCCACTTTGTTCAGTCAGATAAACAAAGATACAATAAATTAATATAGTTAGTTTCATTTTTGTTTCAGCATTTGTTTCTGCTTGATATCAACTATAGGTTCATCATACGTGGTATGATGTTGCACTATGTGTTCTGGGAACCAGATAGGGAAATATTTGGTATAGAAAAATGCAATCTGTTTCCATTGAAATCAAAAGGAAAGTAATGGAGTATTTCTATTTGCCTGTGGTTTTTTGGTTTTCTTGTTTGTGTGGCTTGTTCTTTGTTTTGGAAAAGCTTGGTTGGCTGGTTTCAGTTCAGTTCAGAGCTGCTTGTATCCCTTAAATGATGTTAAAAAATTAACTAAGTATACCCTGTAGCATTTATTTATTTATTTATTTTAGTTTGTTTGATAACTTGCAAATCTGCAATGCTTGTTAATTCAGATCAACTCATAGTAGATTTCCCAGAAGCTAAAGATTATATTGCATTTTTTTATAACAAAGTATGCTAAGGTTTATGTTTAATGTCCTATGAAAAATTTAAAGTTAAATTCTGAACTGGAAATACAGTAGTAATTCTATATCTTCAGAAAATTGCAAAGAACAATGAACATTTCTGTGCTGATGATAATGTTGAAAATAGGGGATAGTAGCTGCCTTTTTTTTAAACAAAGCAAGGCAGAATATACAGTTTTTTTTTCTTTACTGAACAGATGGAAAGTCATTGTAATAACACAAAAGGTCCTCCCACAGTAATGTTCACTGTAATAACTTCAGTGATATTTCACATGCAAGGAAGTCATTTGCTTATTGGAAAACAATTTTCCATATCTTCAGATGTATTATATTTGTTTTTTGTCTGGATTGTTCACTGGAAGCTTGGTTTGAATTTAGATAAAATGATGTAGCTAAAGATGTAGCTTGGTTACCATTATGGACTTGCTGTATCGGTCAGCATGATGAGCTTGCAGAAACTAGCTATAGTGTAAAAGCTGGTAAACTTGCTTGGGGCAACCCATGTGTGCTCACACTTTTATGTACAGTTTGTCATTATACAAGGTATGGACCAATCCTACAGTTCCCCAGTTGTTTCCAGTCTTGCCTCTGGCTGGAATAGGAGTCATAACCATTGTTTAAAAAAAGAAAGTTTAGTTCAGTGCACTGCTTTGGTTCTGACCTGTTATATGATCTTCAGCTCCATGGGCCAGATTTTTTTTCTACTTGTTAGGCATCTAAGTGGAATTAGGCATCTGTTCCATACTGTTCAAGTTCCTGAAATTCTATTGAAGTATGTACTTCTGTAATATACCATCACCTGACCTTTAAGATTGAGTCACAAAAAAGCAGCAAGGAACACTCACTTACCATTTTGCAGTTTTTCAGGGATTAGTGTGGAATAGAATTGCTTTAGGTGCGTGGGTTCACTTGTGGAATTAAATTGGAATAGAATCTGGCTTCACGTGTCTCTCCTTTCTTGTGCTCTTGGGACAGGGACTTTCTTATTATATGTGTTTACAACGGAGCCTGATGTTTAATGGGACCTATGACCTCAGCTGTAACACAGATCATAAAAATGTAAACCTATGTAATTGTGGTTCCAGTGGCAGTGCTCCTATCTTGCCATCCCAGCCCCTCCAGGCTGGACTCTTCAGAGCTGTTTATAGCATAACTGTCCACAGAGACTGCACGAACTCTGTAGCCCCATTTCCCCAAATTCTTCAAGTATAATATACAAGTCATGGGGAACTGAATTTTTTTTCTATCTTATTTGACACTGTTAAGGCCTTTCTTGGATCTGTATGCCTTTTCTGGCCATTCCACTTCAAGAAAGTCATGAACAAATTGGGAGGAAAAAAGTCCCGAGACTAGTGGTAAAAATTAGGGCTATGCAAAGCTTCAGTCCACAATTCAATTCGGTGGAGATTTTGGCCACTGAATCAGGCCAATCTCCAAATCCAAATTGAATCAGAGGACCCTTTAATTTCTCTGAATCGAATCAGAACCCTCCAAATTGATTCGGAGATATTTGGAAATAGAGACAGCTTTAAATGCTTTTTTTACATACCTCCTAGGGGCTCGTGAATGCTGCGATGGTGGGGCACATAGTGTCTCTCAGAAGCATGGGGCTCCCCAGTGCACTCAGCAGCAGACCCGGAAGTGGACCAGAAGCAGAGAGGGCAGCTGCTGTTGTTGGGAATGGTATCGGCTGTCAACCGTAGACCCTCACTTTGCCCCCACCCTCTTCCTCCTCCTGCGGGCAGTGGAGGAGCTCTCTGACAGCTATTGCTTGTATGTGGGTACAGCATATTGGAGCAGCAGTTGCCAGACAGCTTGCACACCTTCCCCACAGGTAGGCAGTTGCTGATCGGACTCACTGACATCTCTTTTACAGGCAAGGGAGCAACAAAGCAAGTTGGAAGTTGCCTATCACCCTCCTAATTGGAGAGCATGACTTTGATTACCTCTATGGTGACTTTGTAGCACTTCAGCCAAGGGGCCTCTGCACATGTGTACACTTCTATGGAGCTCTTTTTTTTTTTTTTTTATAGTGCTAAAAACTATTAAGGCACCTTCTAGTGCTGCAAATGAATGAATATTCAAGGCATTAGGTTAATTATTAAGAAAGAATTTCCACCTCTGAATGGGGTTAAGTAATAGAACAGAATGCCTTGAAGTCTTGGAATCTCTGTGTGGATGTTTTTAGCGTGGGTTAGATAACCATTTGTTTGAAAGAGTTTAGACTAGATAATCCTGACTTGAGCTAAATGAGGGGTGGGCAAAATATGGCCTGTGGGCCATATTTAGTGCTACCAGGTGACTGGATCTGATCTGTGGGCAGGCACCCACCAATTGATTGTATCCAGCCCATGACTACCCCTGCAGCACTCCACATAGAGCCAAGCCCTTCCCACTCTCTCCCAGGGCAGTCTGCACTGTGCTCCTGCCTGCCCCTGTCCACAGTCCTGGTCAGTGTGCACAGCTTCCCGGCAGGGCTGCTGCTGGTATGGCTGCAGCCGCCTGGGTACTGCTCAGCTTCCCCTGCCTCTGGTCTGGACTTCTGCTCCTGCTACACTGTTAAAAGCAGCAGGTAATGCGGGGAAGCCATGGGGATGTGTGCCAGATATCATGTGCCCAGCCAGGCTGGTGGGGGGGGGGAGAGGGGGCTTGCAGTTGGGCAGCTCCTGCTCCAGTGTGTGGGGCTCCAGCTTCAGTTCCCAGTCACCTTTCACCCACTCAGCTGCCTGCAGGTGACTGTTCATCATACCAGGTTGGAGTGGGTGGAAGGTGGCTGGGAGTTGGAGCTGGAGTCCTGTGCACTGGGGTAGGAGCTGCCCAGCTGCAGCTTCCCCATTGACCTGGCTGGGCACAGGGGGCCTGGGATGCATCCCCATGGCTTCCCTGTGTTACATGCTGCCTGGAGTGGTCCAGCAGAGGCAGGAGGATGAACTGCTGGAGGTGGGGGAAGCTGAGCAGTAGCCAGGTGGCTGCAGCTACACTAGGAGCAGCCCTGCTGAGAAGCTGTGCCCTGCAGGCAGAAGTGGTGCTGTTTGGCAGGTGCAGAGTGGGTATGGGTGGGAGCACATTGTGGGCTGCCCTGGGTGGGTGTGGGTGGGGCCCAGTTCCATGCAGGGAACCAAAGGGTGGATGAAGGGGAGTGGGGGTGGAGCCCAGGTGAGCTGTGCTGTATGAGCCCCTGGCCCCCCTCCCTTGACCTCCCCGCCCCCCCCTCCGGC